>NC_137621.1:3739227-3817798 GCF_963280865.1 Gymnoscopelus braueri | reverse complement strand
CAAATGCATGTAATTTTTCCTTTACATTTTTGTATACTTTATATTTTTACTCCACTTTATCTCAGAGGCAAATATTTTACTTTTTACTCCTCTACAATTATTGTACAGCTTCAGTTACTAGTTAGTTTTTATATATATTTAGAATATTAATACAAATATACATTAAGCAATTAAGCCCTATTTTGTACTTCAGTTATTTGGAAACATCAGATCTACAAGCCAGCCAGACCTGATTTGAGCTTGTAGATCTCTATTTTTGAACACTTTTGGTATTCGTTTTCGATGCCAATATACTTTTATACTTTTATATAAGTAACAATTTGAATACAGGCCTTTTACCTGTAACAGAGTATTTTTTTGGTTGTAGCCCCGCCCCCTGTTGATGCTAAAACAATGGCTTCTATTTCAGCGTCCCCATTGATGATGTCATTTGGTAGGCAGGTTTCTGAACTGTCCACATCCCACCAATGAGACACAGAGTGAGTATCTTATAATGAGCATTAGTGAAGACCAATTATATGAAGATTTGGTTAAACATGGGTAATCATTATTATAATAATAATAATAATAATAATAATAATAATAGTAATAAGAGATGTAGTGGAGTGGAGGATAACATGTTGATTTATTATATCAATGGTGTTTTCTACACCACACAATTACTCAACTACAATGTTCTGGTATTTTTACTCCATTCATCCATTACATCTCAGAGGCAAATATTGTAGTTTTGTTGTTTTTTGTCAATTATTTGACAGCCTTAGTTTATAGTTTCTAGAACATGTTGTTTGCAAGTGACCCCCACAGGAGATAAGATTTCCAACACTTTCAAGATTTTTCAAGACATTTTCAAAAATTGCACATGTAGGCTACAAGCTTGCACACGCTGTGAGCTCGTACATCTGCTATTTTCTAGAACCACTGTTCTAAATCCTAAGAGTTTACATTATTGTTCTATGATGATAGTTGTCACACACCAGCAGACTTTGACCAGTTTCACTTTAAAACCTTTGCATCATGCATGTCACACAAACAGAATGCGATGCGTTTTGTTGATGAAACAAGTGTGTTCATATAGAGTCCTATCCACAAATCCACCATTTAACTTCCACAATCCACATTATTGGTGTTGTGTGCCGCATTCTGTTTGTGTGACATGCACGATGCAAAGGTTTTGAAAGTGAAACTGGTCAAAGTCACTGGCCACCTACTGTATATTCCCGATAATAATTAATAATATCCATAGTAATACACACTTTAATATTTATTCAAAAATGTTAGTATCTTCTCTCACCTGCTGTCTGTCCCTTCAGCTGGTTAGTTGTTGTCTCGTAGTTGGTAGTCAGCCGGTTCTTCTCCCTCATCAACGTCTCGTAGTTGGTAGTCAGCCGGTTCTTCTCCCTCATCAACGTCTCGTAGTTGGTAGTCAGCTGGTTCTTCTCCCTCATCACGGTATCGTAGTTGGTCTTCACCTGGTCATTCTCAGTCTTCAGCTGGTTCTTCTCAGTCTTCAGCTGGTTCTTCTCAGTCTTCAGCTGGGCATTCTCCTGCATCACGGTGTCATAGTTGGTAGTCAGCTGGTTCTTCTCCCTCATCAAGGTATCGTAGTTGGTAGTCAGTTGGTTCTTCTCCCTCATCAAGGTATCGTAGTTGGTCTTCAGCTGGTCATTCTCAGTCTTCAGCTGGGCATTCTCCTGCATCACGGTGTCATAGTTGGTAGTCAGCTGTTTCTTCTCCCTCATCAAGGTATCGTAGTTGGTAGTCAGCTGGTTCTTCTCCCTCATCAAGGTATCGTAGTTGGTAGTCAGTTGGTTCTTCTCCCTCATCAAGGTATCGTAGTTGGTTGTCAGTTGGTTCTTCTCCCTCATCAAGGTATCGTAGTTGGTCTTCAGCTGGTCATTCTCAGTCTTCAGCTGGGCATTCTCCTGCATCATGGTGTCATAGTTGGTAGTCAGCTGGTTCTTCTCAGTCTTCAGCTGGGCATTCTCCTGCATCACTGTGTCGTAGTCAGTCTTTAGGGCGTTGCAGTTGGTCTTCGGTGGGTTATTATCCAGGGTGAGGTTGGTGTCGGTCTTCGGTTCGGCTGAGTGTCTATTGGCTGAATGATCTGCAGACAGAGGACCAAAAGCTGAAGATAGGCAGGTTTCTGAACTGTCCACATCCCACCAATGAGACACAGAGTGAGTAGATAGACATTATGCCATCTTATAACGGGCATTAGTGAGGACCAATTATATGAAGATAAGGTTTAACATGGGTAATAATTATTATAAAATAGTAGTCAGGGAGTGGAGGATAAAACCACACATTTACTCAAGTACAATTTTCTGGTATTTTTACTTTACATTTTTTGATACTTCTACTCCATTACATCTTAGAGGCAAATATTGTAGTTTTATATTTTTTATTTGACACTTTTAGTTTCTAGTTTCTAGAAAATGTGTTGTGCAAGGGACCGACCCCCCAGAAGATAAGATTTGTTTTAAGAAAACATTCTAACACTTTCAAGATGTTTCAAGACATGTTTAAAAATAGCAGATGTACAAGCTCACAACGCGGCACTGATCTTGTACATCTGCTATTTTTGAGAACCACTGATCTAAACCACTTTTCTAAAATAAAAGTTTTTTTTGTTTTACATTATTGTTCCATGATAGTTGTCATACACCAGCAGTGATGAGTTTACTCAGATGTTCTACCTCTACAGATGTATCCCTGATAATAATAAAAATATCAACAATAATACACGATCAAATTTTTCTTCATAAAAGTTTGCAACATCTCTCACCTGCTGTCTTGTTATCACATTCCAGGGTCATGTTATAACATTCCAGGGTCAAGTTGTCACATTCCAGGGTCAAGTTGTCGTATTTGGTCAGTAAGTTGCTTCTTTCCAGGGTCATGTTGTCACATTCCAGGGTCAGGTTGTCGTATTTGGTCAGTAAGTTGCTTCTTTCCAGGGTCAGATTGTCAAATTCCAGGGTCAGGTTTTCAAAGCTGTTCTGTAAAATGTTTCTTTCCAGGGCCAGGTCGGAGTAGTTGACCTGTAACTGTTCATAGGCTAATTTATCTGCAAAGAACCAAACGCTGCGATTATAAACACTGATGTTGCTACTGTTGCTAACACAATGATATTGTTATTTTTTACGCGAATAACCTCTAACAACGCTTTATTCACCTCACTCTGCAAATGCAAGCAATAAAACACATTAAAAAAAAGCCTCTAAAATGTTTAAATAGGTAAAAAGAGAAGTTACATCATCAATATTCTTATACAAAACCCCACAGCAAGCTGTGTATGGCTGTTTTGTGATATGGAATACTTACAGTGCACAACCAGACCTATGAACACCACCAGCGGTATAAGACCCAGCATCCCCAGAAACACAGCAACATCTCTTCTCACTGTTTTAGAGCTCTGCCCTGCAATGGAAAATACAGCTTGAGCAATATACTGTAGGCTCATGGGTATTTAGATGGACAAACACTTTTCTTCTATGGAAACGTGAATATGATGTGGGACCATTCTCAATTATGTTTAACATTTAAAGCTAGGGGTCTTCAACAGTGGATCCGGGACCCCTAGGGGGTCCTCGGAGATACTGCTGGGGGGTCGCCGAAATCTTTGTATGATAGGGACTGAATTTGTTTTATTTTTGCATTAAACACTTGAACCGTCACATCCCAATTCTGGGGGGAACCTTTGCTGAAAATAGCATATCTACAATGCGTCTGCAACGCGTTGTGAGCTTGTAGATCGGCTATGTTCAGCAAAGAGGTTTGGTGTAGAGGGAAAAGAGAGCAGACCAAGTACAGTGCCAAAAGTCAAGTTTACAAAGTATTGAGGGTTTAAGTCGTTTAAAGGGCAAGACCACTTTGGTAGAGGTTTGGGTTGTGTTGCCATGATGTAATGCATAGTGTGATGCTTGCAACAAGAAGGGTGTCTTTGCGAGACCTCTCTCCTCGCATTTCATAGAACCGGGAATAGGCTAGTAACCTATAGTTCTATTTCAATTCAATTCACTGCACTTCGAGGTCTCGCTATGGGAGAGATTTGATAAACTCCCTGATTGTAATTCCGATGTTTCGAGTGACCAGCTCGAAGCATGACAATGCCTGGAAGCGAGAACTAGGACCGTATCCGCCACCAGAGGGGCGATCACGCCCTAGTTGCATAAAAAACCCGGCAAGGTTTAAGGGCGACATCCAATCAACTACACCACAGGCATCCTGAATAGAGACATCTCTCTAGAGAGGGCCCAAGATGTTGCGATTTCCCTTGTGGAGTGTGCCCTCAGACCTATTGGGGGCAACGTGCCACTGCTGGAGTTGGCCAAAGAATGGCCCGCACAGCCCAGTGGGAAAACGTCTGTTTCAAGACAGATTTACCACGTGGTGGTCATGCCACAAACAACTGATCTGACTTCCTTAAAGTCTTGATCTGTCTACACACACTGTCAACGCCCTCACCGGGCAGAGACAGTGCAGTCTCCTATCCCCTTGTGACCAAAGGGGCGGATGAACGCCACCAAGTTCACAGGGACACGGGTGTCAACAGGTTACTGGGGATCAAACCAGTCTAGGTTTACAACACAACCCGTCCGTCGCCATCACTAAACTGCATGCACTCGTCATGTGTTGACAGAGTGTGAAGGTCACTAATACCTGTAGTGTTGGTATGTTTGTCTGTTCCAACCAACACATGACGCACATGCAGGGAGCGGGAGGAACTGCTTTGTTTTGTCGGAGACAAAAAACGCCCCAAAAGCTCCAAGTAGTTTATGTGGTATGTCTGTAACCTGCGGGACCACAAACCCCTGGCAGCCTCGCCGCTGTAGGTGGCTCCCCACCTTTTAGCAGGTCGGTGTCCGTGACGACCACCTCTCTGGAGGTGAACGTATCCATCGGACCCCCACTGAGAAGAACTAGGTTCCCCCAGTGGCTGAGTGCCGCCACACATCCTGTTGTGACTGGCACCTTGTGGTAGTGACGTCGGTTGGGGATGTCCCGGGACGTCACCCACCTCTAACACGGTCTCATGTGTGGCCTCGCCAGCCGTAATAACGAAATGGCTGAGGCCACGAGACCTGCCACTCTCCTGCAGGTTTTCGTGTGACCTTGTGTCCCACTCAGAATTGTGCCAGGCATGACTGTACGTAGGAGAGACATGGCAGTCATCATGTTGAAAACCTTTAGATACTGACTGAGGGCCCTCAGGTCCGGTATCGGACACAGCCCCCCCCCCCCTCTCTTTTACAACAGCATTATGCAGATAATGTCTAGTGTGTAAAGTTTACCCCTCAGGCGGTGGAGCATGTCCACCCCGGGAAATGGGTTCCTGCGTCAGAGCCCAAGCTCCTGACGTAAGGAGGCATCATATGCAGGACGGCCGACTAACTCTGTGCGGAGTAGGAGGCCTCGCTCGTGTCTCTTCCCCTACTTGGTGTAGGAGAGACGTTTCTGTGGTGGAAAAGCTTGCTTATACTGTACCAACCAGAGCAAAACAACATAAAGTTGGTGTTTTAGCATAGGCCTACAGCTAATCGCAGCCTGTGAAACGTGCTGTCAACAGCAACTTGTGAAGCAGGTCAGTAGTCTCGTGTTAGATCAGCTAGTATCATGTGATGCTAGGTAGTAGCAAGCGACGAAGGACGTAGTATGGGCAACCAATACTGACTTGCTCACCCAGCGTTTAGCTTGTAGCTAAAAAGCTAACATGCAAAAACGCGTCGCCAGCGGGAGCTCGCTGAGCCTACCGGTGACGACGCGCCAGGCCAGCTAGTGGCATTTGACGCCAGTTGGTGGCATTTTTTGTTTGCTCGTTTTGTTTTGTTTTTGAGCTTGTGGCCAAGGGGTCACTAGGGGGAAAAAACTGTTTGGAGCAAGACGCTGTCGTGTGTGCCCTGTGACAACATGCAGCGTGCAGATGTGTTGCTATCGGGAGTGTTCAGGACTCACCGGTGGCAGCGCGCCAGGCCAGCTGGTAGCATGTGATGTGCAACGCCCATCCAGCGGGAGCCCCCAGGCTCACCGGTGGTAGTGCGCCATGCCAGCTGGTTGCACAGTACGCTAGTCGGTGGCGTACAGAGTTGCCCAGAGATAAAAAAAACACACAAAAGCGGAATGCCGGTGTGTTTGCTTAGTGTTAGCTCGGGCTAGGAGGTCACCTCTGGGAAGGAAGACATGGTGTGAAGCCAGGCCTGGCTTATCCAACTGAAGCACGGCGTGGGGTAAGTGAAAGAAGACAGAACTATCGGAGAAAAGCGCCGAAATTTAGAAGCAGTGGCTGCTAAAGGAGCGCTACAACATTGAAACGCGCCGGTGAAGTGTCATTCCATTGTGGAATGACGCTTCTGTCAATGTGGAGTCCTTCAGAAATGTCACCTACCATGTTTAACATCAGTGTTATCGTGTTGAATTTGGATGGATTTAGATTTAAAAATGGAGCAGGTACCATGCTACTGGTCAAAATGCTCATCTTCCTTCTGTAGCCTAATATCTCCTCATGTCGAAGAGACATGTGTGTTAAAGAAGTACTGTAGTTCACCCAAAAAAATACTTATGTTCTATCAATTACACACCCCATTGAATTCGAGTTTTTTTTGTTTCTGTCACATTCCTCAGACAATAATTTGATAACCGGGTAATCAGTCAATAGCAGACTCCGCCGGTCATCATATTATTGATTTAGGAATGCGACAAAATAATAACAAATCTCCATGAATTCAAGGCTTCATGGGGAGCACAGGTCTCCGCCAGGTCAGGTAGGATAGTGTGGGGCAGCAATGTTCGGAATTTGTCAATCAGGCTGGAATGTGAAAAATCAGGCGGATCGGACGGATCTGTCTTGATCAGTTGACTATTAGATCATGTGTACCGATTTGCGTGATGTTTGGATAAAATCTGAAAGAATAATATTAAAAAATGAGTGTCATATAAGTCGGCCTCCTTGTGGCGCAAGGGCATAGGGCAATGTTGAAAGGGTGGCATTTGTTTGCCAACTTAGTGCAAATGTGCGTGCAAAGTTTCACCACAATCGGACGCTGCGTTCATGATTTGCAACATTTTTTTAAAAACGGGGCACTCCTGCAAACTTTAGATGTCAATCTTAGCCAATCAGGCTGGAATATGAAACATTTAACAGATCCGTCTTGATCACATGACTATAGAGATCATGTACCTGTTGGAAAGGTCAAATATGTCAGGCTGCCCTGCTAGCAGGCATGGGGCCTTTGATCTATGTCTGGCTGCCCTGGGGCCTTTGATCTGCTAATGAGAGCTAATTGAGACACACCTGCGAGTTTAATTATCAGAGGTAGACTCAGCTGTGTTATCCAGTTAGTCTTCAGTTTTCAGCCTCACTCTACAATCCAACTCCTAGCAGAGAGGTGCATGTTTGTGAGTCGCTGACGTTTAGTAAGTGATGTGTGTGTGTTAGTTGTAATTATGTCATGCTTGTAGCCTACCTGATTTAATTATCAACCTAAGTTTGCTGTTAATATTGCTGTTTGTCCGATAACTTGCAATGTGAATGTTTGATGATGAATCAGTATGGGTATGGGAATTTATGGGTACCTTAGTGACTCCAAACGACTGTATACTTTCCAGTCCGGTTTTAGGAAGTCCCACTCAACTGACTCATGTCTTCTCTACCTTACTGATTTCATTAGATCTGAAATGGAAGCTGGTAAGCTAAGTGGAATGATCCTAATTGATCTCCAAAAAGCCTTTGACACAGTACACCATGGCTTACTTTTCAACAAACTTTCAGCCTTAGGCCTGAGCTCTTCTAGCTTAAATTGGTTTATGTCGTATCTTTCAGACAGGGACCAAATCACAGACTTTCAAGGCCATCTCTCAAAGGCTCTGCCTGTGACCTGCGGCGTCCCGCAAGGGAGTGTTTTGGGCCCCCTGTTGTTTTCTAATTTTCATAAACGACCTCCAAGCTGCCTGGTCTGTTAATTTGTTCTTGTACGCGGATGATTCAGCCATCCTGGCCTCAAATGAGGATGTGGATAAGTTGAATGGCACCCTTGTCAAGGAATTCAATAGTATTAAGACCTGGCTTTCAGACAATAAATTATCCCTTCATATGGCCAAAACTGAATATATTTTATTTGCTTCTCAGCCCAGGTTGCACAAACTGGCCTCACCCAGTAACACTCTTGGGGGCCAGTCCTTTCCGGCTAAACCCTCAGTCAGCTACCTTGGTTGTCTGCTTGATCGCAGCCTGGGTGGTGAAAACATGGCTCTTAAGACCATTAGTAAGGTAAATGGTAGAACCAAATTCTTAGCTAGGAAAGCGCAGTTTCTGGACTTCTTCGCTTATTAGCAAACTCACTGGTTTTATGTTGTTTCGACTATGCCATTGGCTCATGGTACGGTGGCCTAACCAGGCTTGTCTTGGGGCTGTCTGCAAGGGACCATGTTGGAAAACATCATTTCCAGCAGTTGGGTTGGCTCCCTCTGGCAGCCAGGTCAGTTCAACTACAGCTGAACCTGGTGCATAACATCTACTTAAACAGCGCCCCTGTGTACCTATGTAATCTTTTTCAGAAGCGTAGCAAAGCCCATTCCCACCTAACCAGAGCCAGCATAGCAGACCTGACCATGCCCACGTTCACCACTGAAATGGGAAAACGCTTATTTAGATTTGGAGGAGCAGTTAACTGGAACTCGCTACCCCTGACTATAAAGAGCACCAGCAGCCATCTCCTTTTTAAGGGGATTACACCATGAATTTAAAAAATAATAATAATATTTAATATCATATTGTTTGTATCCCTCAAACGTTTTTCAAAAGGTTTGAGCCTAAATCAAGCCTCAGATATACTCATTCCAACTAACTTCTCTCTGGCTTATAAAGCACTTTCACCTGCAATACCACATTGACCTGTTTGGCACAGGGCGCTATTGAGCCAGTTTGTATGCATGTTATCTCCTGGTTCTGTGTGGAAAAAGTAAAAAAAAAGAAAATAAGAAAAAAATAAGAAAAATTAATTTAATTTTTTTGTTTGGAACTGAAAAAATGGGAGGAATTGTTCCCTGACGTGACGTCACGTCAGGGAACAAATCAGTTTGGCCTGTTTTGAGACCAATTTACAGAAAACCCCAGATTTGCTGTGAAAGCCTGAGTGTTCAAACTGGGGGTATTTTTGAGGGATAGAAGAGAGGTAGGGGAGACCAAAAACAGACAAAAAAAAAGAAGAAAAGGTTAAAATTCATGGTGTAGTACCTTTAAGATAAGGGTCAAAGCATGGCTATTAGATAATGTTGCCGAATAGAAGGGTCACTTATGTTAGCAATGTGATTATGTATTTATGCTGTAGGTAGTGTAGCTATTGATTGTTTTATTTATTACTGTACTGTCTACCTGTATGTATTTTGTTGCAGTGTTGTTTGTCTCATGACCACAATGAAAATAAGTCACAATACTTTTCTGTGTCTGTATCCTTGACGTTTCTACGATGAACTTGATGTAACATGTGTTTTTCTCCTGTAGGCTATAACGTCTAAAAAAATCAAATCAAATCAATCAGCCTATTTGTTGGTTATGTGACTTGAATGATAAGCATTATAGACCAAGTAGTTATTCCTGTACAGTGTTAATGAAGATGCTTAACTGTAATCACGTCAGTATTCTGCTGTTTATTGTTTAGTATTTTTGCAGAGAGATGTTAGTATTTTGGTACAAACCTGTTGCCATTTTGTCTTTACTTTTCTAGACCACAAACAACTGGACAACTCTGCCATTACCTGCTACCTTGATTGGAAGTAAAGCCACTCAGAAGGGGTCTGGGGAGCACGAAGGTACACAGGGAAGTTCAAACGGGCCGGTAAACACTTTGAAACCAAGAAATCCCCTTGACCACAATTCACAACTTAGTCAAACTCACCCTGTCTTCCTGCTACGTTCTCTGGTATGTCCTCCTGTGGTCCAGGGGCGTTTTCATAGCCCACGCTCTCGTAGATGTGCTCCTTCTGGACTCTTCTTTTTGAATATATCACCGTCTGTGTCAGGTCTGGCGCTGCATAAATACCTTTAAAACAAAATGAAAGCACACTAGAAGAAGTGCTCACACGGACGGATGGACGGACAGGGTGCAAAACATACTCTCTCGCCATGCCTTTCGGCCTGGCGGCGACAATAACAACTAGAAAAAGTGCTCCTCAGAGCACAGGTCTCCGCCAGGTTAGGTAGGTTAGTGTGGGCCAGCAATTTTCGGAATTCGCCAATCAGGCTGGAATGTGAAAAATGGGACGGATCAGACGGATATACCAATGACATCATCGGTTGGGATTCAAAGCTATAATGGAAACTAACAGCCTTTTTTTCTCTTGCTGGAAAGTTAGTGATTGAACTGGAAACCACTGCCCTTGCATCGATCAATAAAAAATAAATAAAAAATAAATAAAAACAAACGTTTGACATTACATTTAAAAAATAGCCACGGTCATTTAAACCTCCAGAACGATCCACAGTCCACCTCTTAGACACAGAGCGTGTAGACAGACATGGTTATTATAGCGTATCTCTCAGTAATATGCTTACTTATGGGATATCATCGCCCCCTAGCGATGCGCAGAGCACAGCACATGGGCTCCCGGTTACTGCACCGCTACTGCACCTCGTGGACGCCTCCTCGATGATCGTTGCGATCAATCCGAAGGCGTCTCTGGTTCCCATGGGAACGGGCACGAGCTCCATGGAGCAGGTGACGTCAGCAGCCCCCACC
The DNA here is from genome assembly GCF_963280865.1 of Gymnoscopelus braueri. NCBI lineage: Eukaryota > Metazoa > Chordata > Actinopteri > Myctophiformes > Myctophidae > Gymnoscopelus > Gymnoscopelus braueri. The sequence continues at coordinate 3,807,062 of NC_137621.1, read as the reverse complement.
AACCCCTCGAAACCTCTCGCTAGGTGCTTTTCTCAATGGAAAGCTTGCAAACCGAATCCTTGGGTGCTTCGCACCGTGCAAAAGGGTTACAGGTTGCAATTCTCGAGAAAGCATCCGCTAACAACCAAAGTGGTGTTCTCTTGTGCGTCAGGCCAGGCGGCCATAACGCTGAGGGAGGAGGTTTTGTCTCTCCTGAGCAAGGGTGCGATCAGAGAATTTATCCCCGGATCAGAACCCGCTGGGTTATTATTCTGAATATTTTCTGGTGAAAAAGAAGGGGGGGGGGGGGGGCGTGAGACCTATTCTGAACCTGAAGGGTTTGAACAGATTTCTAAAGGTCTTCAACTTTCGAATGCTGACAACGGCAACGTTGTTACGCTCGATACGACAAGGCGATTGGTGGACGAGTATAGATCTCAAGGATGCCTATTTTCACGTCCCAATCTACCCGCCGCACCGGAAGTTCCTGCACTTTGGCTACGAAGGCAAAGTGTACGAGTACACGGTGCTACCGTTTGGCATGTCACTGAGCCCCCGGATTTTCGTGAGATGCACGGAGATAGCACAATAGCTCCGCTGTGGCAGCAGGGTCTTCGTCTGGCGACGTACATAGATGACTAGCTGCTGGCAGCAGACTCGAGGGAGGAGGTGGCGCGGCACACAGCGTTGGGCATTGGTCACGTACAGAACATGCATGCAAGCTGTGGGTCTCATGGCCTCGGCCATACACCTGATCCGGTTGGGCAGATTCTACATGAGACCTTTTCAGAGATGGATGCGGGCTCTCGGAAGGTGGTAGTGTCACCACGGTGTGTGGTGTCCGGTGTCACTCGAACCGTGGACGCATGCAACCTTCTTGTCCGAAGGGGTCAAGATAGGCGCAGTAGTGTCACGGAAGGTGATTACCACGGACGCCAGCCTCTCAGGTTGGGGGGCTGTCCACGAAGGCTACTCAGCCAGGGGAGAATGTGGGACTCCGCACTGAGGGAGGCCCACATCAACTACCTGGAGCTGTTGGCGGTCTTCCTCGCTCTCAAGCATTTCGAGAGCCGCATTGTGGGGTGTCATCTCCAGGTCAGAACGGACAACACCACAACAATGTTATGTCAACAAATAAGGCGGCTTGGGTTCCCTTGTGTTGGACAAACTAGCGAGCGAGCTAACGCTCTGGAGCGTGCAACGCTTGGCTTCGCTACGCGCCACCCATGTGCCGGGCCTCCTGAACAGCGGGCGGACCTGCTGTCCAGAGGCGGGCTCCGTTACGGGGAATAGTCGCTTTGCCCGAAAGCTGTGAACCTGATCTGGGCCCGGTTCGGCCGGGCTCAGGTCGACTTGTTTGCATCCAGAGAGAACGCGAAATGCTCACAGTTCTTCTCGGTGAGGGACAAGGGCCTGTCCTTGGGAGTCGACGCTCTGGCACACAGGTGGCAGAGCGGACTACTATATGCTTTCCCGCCCCTGGAACTGATCCCTCCGACGTTGGAGAAGATCAGATAGAACCCAGGGCGGGAAGGTTCTGCTGGTAGTACCAGCATGGGTCGTGTGGAGGTCGGAGATATCTCCTCTCCTCTACGACGAGCCGTGGCCTCTCCCTCTGTTCAGAGACCTTCTGAGACAGGGAGGGAACGAGGTTTTCCACGATCATGAGTCTCAAGACGGTGCTCCTGGTGGCCCTATGTACAGCTAAACGTGTCGGTGACATGCAGGTGCTCTCGGTGAACCAGGACTGCATGTGGTTCTCAGACGATGGCAAGAGGGTTTTGCTGAAACCCAACTTGGCGTTTGTGTCTAAGACCGGCGTGGTAGCTAGGGCCCCGGTGGAACTGGGGGCTTTCCATCCACCGCCGTTCACATCGGCGGAGGATAAGCGGTTGCACTGTCTCTGTCCAGTGAGAGTCTTGAGGCTTTACTGTCAGAAGACGGCGGTCGGCCGTGGGTCGTCTCAGCTCTTCGTCTCCTTTGGCCGGGGTCAGAGGACTGGTGTTGTGGACTGGGGCTCCCCCAGGGGGCGTGTATGTGTCCCATAAGTAAGCATATTACTGAGAGATATGCTATAATAACTAGGGGTTACGTATGTAACCCCAGTTTTATTAGTATCGTAAGTAATATGCTTACTAAAAACCCCTTCTGTGCGCGTTGTGGCGTGCAGAGTGAAGGTTTTCAGAGGGAGTGTCCAAGTGACGCGAGGGTATTTATACCCCTTCCGGTTTACCGGTTTCGCATAACATGACCCTATCCAATAGGAATTGTAACCGGGAGCCCATGTGCTGTGCTCTGCGCATCGCTAGGGGGCGATGATATCCCATAAGTAAGCATATTACTTACGATACTAATAAAGCTGGGGTTACATATGTAACCCCTAGTTATCATCCTACAGTCAGTGGTGTAAAGTACATTTACTCAAGTACTGCACTTAACAACACATTCACCGCCAAAGTTTTTTCATAATAAAATCACCCACTGCCAGGGTTTTTAATCATTTTTTATAGAAACAATGTGAATTATTTGTCCGTTTATTTTTTAACATTGAAGTGAATGGATTTTTGTTTTTGTATTTTATTAATTCGTTAGGGTTAGGGTTATAAATTTATACTAAAAAATTAGAGAAACATTTGTGACTGAGTACAATGGTTTATGCCGCAAGTGAGCACAGATTTAAAGTAGAGAATATAAGCTTTCATATGATGTATCATTCATTGAAATCGGAACATATTTGAAGAAGATGTGCTCATTTGAATCTGGTTATCTATAATAGTGCAAACTGAGATAATCCCTTCTAAAGAATTGTCACTTCGAGCACCTCTCAGCTCCAGGTAATGGGCGTGAACAATGGGTAATTTATTCAGCCTAGCCACTCCTCTAATCACTCCCCCATGATGTCCACTCTATTTAGTGCCAGGGACCCCCATAGAGGATCTGTGTTGTAAAGAAATAGGTATATTAAGTAATCATCATCATAATAGATTTAATAAAATATTTATTTGAAAATAGCAGATCTACAAGCTCACAATGCATGCTTGTAGATCGGCAATTTTCAAATAGCCAATGTACGTCGCGATGCGACGCGTTGTGAGCTAAGTACAGTACTTGAGTAAATGTACTTAGTTACTTTCCACCACTGCAAATAAGCAGCTACACGACGTCGTGACGTCTTTGTTGAACTGCAACATGGCGTTTGCACTTTGTTCATTTACAGCCTGTACATCTACATAAACGTTCAGATGTCAAATATAAAGTGCTTACCCCATGGCCACAGATGTTACAATTCACTTCGGGTGGGTATAAGTACCCGTATCTTCAGCATTGTTCAATAAAAAGCATTTCAATCCGATCGGCAGCCATTTTTTCATAGTTATAATGTATCAAGAGTGCAATACACCTCCCAACCGATGCGGTCGCGTAGTTGAAAGCAAATGGATAAAATGGCCACCGATCGGATTAAAATGCTTTTTATTGAACAATACGGAAGAACGTGTACTTATGTGGGCCCGTACATAATTGTAACATGCGTTAAGCACTTTACATTTGAAATCTGAACGTGTATGTAGATGTACGGGCTGTAAATGAAGAAAGTCCAAACACCAGGTTGCAGTTCAGGCAAGACACTCGCCACAATGAGCTAACGAGGCTATGCCATCTAGCCTAGCTACACGTTGTGGAATACAGTGGAATACTTCCATAGAAACGAGCGGCCTGTTTAGCTGAAAGGTTGGTATAGCTCAAAATGGGGGGGGGGGGGGGTCATCAAACACACGGAGGAAAATGAATGAATAATCCTTTCTGCTGATCAGATCAGAGCAACTTTCGCTATGCGCCTAAAGTTAAGCAACACGCCACATAACCAGAGACCAGTGTTGCCAGATTCTATGAGAGCAATAAGCAACCAGGTCTAGGGAAAAAAGCCCAAAATAAGCGACTGTGGGCCACATGAGCATTTTAACCGTACTGTATGCAACAGCTATTTGAAAATAGCAGATCTACAAGCTCAAAATGCGTCGCATCGCGAGCGACGCACAGTGAGCTTATAGATCTGCTATTTTCAAATAAAATCTTGGGGGCTAACTTATAACAACAATACCTGGCAACACTGGCTCGGCTCAGTGAAACCGGAGTACAATGCCTAGCTAGCGACCAATCGAAACTCTATGCAAATCTCGGCCAAGTGTCTCTCCACCCCCCTAAGTAACACAGAGACTCGCTCAAAAGCAGCATAGTAGAGCCTACTTTGCCCTACAAATGTAACCATTTAATGATTCTCCCACGACTATATTTTGCAATAGAAACCTTCTTTAACATTCGAACTGTGTTAATATGAAAAAAAAACGAAAAACACAAAAAAGCTAAATTCACATTTTCACTCTGTTTCCACAAAAGCGACTTGGGGAAGGTTTCATTGTATTCAGTCACATTTTAAGAATTCAAAAACAATAAAAAAAATAAAATAAAAGGGGAGAATTCTCCCCTGTGGCGGTAAACACCATTGACTGAAAAGGGGAGAATTCTCCCCTTTTGCGGTGAGTGTGTTAAGTTCAATTTGAGGTATTTTTTTTACAATACTGGAGTATTTCCAATTGTCAATACTTTTACTTCTACTACACTATATCTCAGAGGCAAATATTGTACTTTTACTCCACTACAATTATTTGAAAGATTTAGTTACTAGTTACTTTTCAGATATGAATTATTAACGCATTGAACTGACCAACATTGACATTCTTTCTGCCTTGCATTCTCAGTATTGGGTTTAGAATGAGAAAAGAAGACAAATTATTTCTGTTCATCCTACAGTAAATACATTGTAAATTCACTTTAAAGTGAAACACACTAAAGGACCATCATGTATTAAAAATAATAAAAATAATGTCTAAGGGTGGCGCTAGAGGAAAGGCCATGGGATCACCATAATCAGAAGGGGTTTGGGGAGCACGAAGGTACACGGGCCGGTAAACCGATACATCTTTTCACACTTTGAAACCAAGAAATCACCTTGACCACGATTCACAACTTAGTCAAACTCACCCTGTCTTCTTGCTACGGTCTCTGGTATGTCCTCCTGTGGTCCAGGGACGTTCTCATAGCCCACGCTCTCGTTGATGTGCGCCTCTCTAACCTCGTCCTCAGTGTCAGCCCTCTGGACTCTTCTTTTTGTATGTATCACCCTCTGTGTCGGGTCTGGTTCAACATAAATACCTTTAGACATCTTGCAGGGATGAGAGTCTTGAAAAGTAATGATCTAGAACTACATTATCTGTATCACACTATGTTACACACTAGATAACTTGTTTAGCAAAATGTGATCATATGCCAGCCTGTCGCTGGTTGGGCGGAAATGTAGCAATAATAAGGAAGTGTAAGACACACGCACACACGCACACACACACATAGCACACAGCACACACACTTGCCCACATTTAACAGCCCCGCCTCTCACTCACTTTTTGCTCGCTAATACTGTAGGTTGCAACTGAGTTAGGTACTGTAATCAGGTGACAAGTGGAAAGTATAATGTTATGACGTACAGACAGACAGACAGACAGACAGACAGAGACACTTATTCATTCATTCATTCATTCATGCTTTCACATTAAAGAAAGTTTACATGTGTTTTGTGCTGCTGAATGTGTACAAATGGAACCAAATGGACCTGTCGGGTCCATTTGGTTCCATTTGTACACTCTCAGAGTTTCATGGTCCATTTGGTTCCCAGCTATTTCTTTTTTTTTTATTTGATAATCTTTATTTTGAACTTGCAGGAATAAGCAAAATAAAAACACACTAGAAAAAGTGCTCCTCTGAGCCCAGGTCCCCTCCACCAGGTCAGGTACAGTACGTTATTGTGGCCTCCTGGTGGTGCTGTAATAGGCCAATGTGAAAAGGGTGCCATTTCTTCTTCGGGCTTTCACGGCAATCAGACACTGCATTCATGATTTGAGGCATTTTGTGCCAAAAATGTGTTTTGCTAAATTGGACCTGCTGGTGGCACTATAACAGGCCAATTTTAAAAGGGTGCCATTTCTTTCTCTGCCTAGTGGGAATGTGCGTTTGAAATTTCACGGAAATGGCAAGCTGTGTTCACAATTTGAGGCATTTTGTTCAAAACGGACCAATCCTGCAAACTTTGGAAGCCAACCTTAGCCAATGAGGATGGAATCTGGAAAATCGGACAGATCCTTGTTGATCACATGACTATAGAGATACTGTGTACAATTATGCATGACGTTTGGATAAAATCTGTAGGAGTACTATTAAAAAAATGGGTTTTGCACAAATCGGCCTCCTGGTGGTGCTATAACAGGCCCATGTGAAAATCTTTTAGAGGTTATGAATTGGCATCCAGGGAGTGTGTGCACAGTTTCGCAGCGACCGGGGTCCGGGCCAACGGTGCCGGAGATTAGCTGGTAACGGACGGACAGGACACACGGACGGACGGACGGACGAACAAACGTTTGACATTAAATTAAAAAAATAGCCACAGTCATTTAAACCCCCAGAACCATCCACAGTCCACCTCTTAGACACAGAGCGTGTAGACAGACATGGTTATCATCCTACAGTCAGTGGTGTAAAGTACATTTACTCAAATACTGCACTTAAGTTCAATTTGAGGTATTTTGAGTATTTCCAATTTTCAATACTTTTACTCCACTATATCTCAGAGGCAAATATTGTACTTTTACTCCACTACAACCATTGGAAAGATTTAGTTACTAGTTACTTTTCAGACATGAATTATGATATTACGAAACATACATTAACCACTCTAGCCCTATTTTATACCTAGCCTATTTGAAAATAGCCGATCTACAAGCTCACAACTTGTGAGCTTGTATTTCTGTGAGCTTATATTTTCAAACATTTTAGTACTTTTACTTTTGGTACTTTAATTACATTTTTATGCCAATACTTTTGTACTTTGAATCAGGTAAATTCAGAATTCTGGACTTTTACTTGTAGAGAATTTCTATATTGCAGTATTGATACTTTTAACTAAGTCAAAAATGTGATTACTTTTTCCACCACTGTCCTACAGTTTAATGAGCATTAGTGAGGCCCCATCTCTGAGCTGTGTTCTACTCCAGGAAACCACAGACCACATCCATGCAGCTGCCCCCAATTCACAGTTTCACAGAAAAATAAAAAAAGACATTAAGTTAAATATAGACTAATAGATCTGGCGCAACATAAATACTTTTAGACATCTTGCAGGGATGAGAGTCTTGAAAAGTAATGATCTAGAACTACATTATCTGCCCACATTTAACAGCCCCACCTCTCACTCACTTTTTGCTCGCTAACAGGTTGCAACCGAGTTAGGTACTGTAATCAGGTGACAAGTGGAAAGTATAATGTTATGACGTACAGATAGACAGACAGACAGACAGACAGACAGACAGAGACACTTATTCATTCATTCATGCTTTCACATTTGCATTCATGATTTGTGCCATTTTGTGCCAAAAATGTTTTTTTTCTAAATTAGACCTGCTGGTGGCGCTATAACAGGCCAATGTGAAAAGGGTGGCATTTCTTCCTCTGCCTAGTGGGAATGTGAGTGTGAAATTTCACGGAAATCGCAAGCTGCGTTCATGATTTGAGGAACCTCAAAGCCAACCTTAGCCAATGAGGATGAAATCTGGAAAATCGGACAGATCCGTGTTGATCACATGACTATAGAGATACTGTGTACCGATTTGTATGACGTTTGGATAAAATCTGTAGGAGTAATATTAAAAAATGGGTTTTGCACAAGTCGGCCTCCTGGTGGTGCTATAACAGGCCCATGTGAACATGTTTTAGAGGTTCTGAATTGGCATCCAGGGAGTGTGTGTGCACAGTTTTTTAGCGACCGGGCCAACGGTGCCTGAGATTAGCTGCTAACGGACAGACAGGACACACGGACGGACGGACTGACAGGATGCAAAACATACTCTCTCGCCATGCCTTTTGTCCTGGCGGAGACAATTACAACTAGAAAAAGTGCTCCTCAGAGCACAGGTCTCCTCCGCCAGGTCAGGTAGGTTAGTGTGGGCCAGCAATGTTCGGAATTCGCCAATCAGGCTGGAATTTGAAAAATGGGACGGATGGGACGTATACACAATGACATCATCGGTTGGGATTCAAAGCTAATGGAAACTAACAGCCTTTTTTCTCTTCCTGGAAAGTTAGTGTTTGAACTGGAAACCAATGTCTTTGCATCAATCAAAAAAAAATATATTCAAAACAAAAGTTTGACATTAAATTAAAAAATAGCCACAGTCATTTAAACCACCAGAACCATCCACAGTCCACCTCTGAGACACAGAGCATGTAGACAGACATGGTTATCATCCTACAGTATAATGAGCATTAGTGAGGCCCCATCTCTATCATCCTACAGCAGGGATGATGCAACTTTGATGATGCAGAGGGCCACTATATATTTACACTCTCACTCCAGAGGGACACATTGTATACTGTCGGGCAGAAACCTCTTATCTCCAAATGTTGACGTTTTTTGTAAATTAATGCCATACTTCGCCATTCTATGTCACACAAAAGTAGCAAAATAGGAGATCTACAAGCTCAAAATGTGTCGCACCGCGACGTATTTTGAGCTTGTAGATCTGCTATTTTTGCTATTTTTTAATTGGAATCCAGATTTCTTTCCTGAAAAGTAAAATTTGTATTTAATTTCAAATTTATTTAGTTATACTTATGTTAACTTTATGATCTTGACGGACGGACGGACGGACGGACGGACGGACGGACGGACAGGGTGCAAAACATACTCTCTCGCCATGCCTTTCGGCCTGGTGGAGACAATAACAACTACAAAAAGTCCTCCTCAGAGCACAGGTCTCCGCCAGGTCAGGTTGGTTAGTGTGGGCCAGCAATGTTCGGAATTCGCCAATCAGGCTGGAATGTGAAAAATGGGACGGATCGGACGGATATACCAATGACATCATCATTTGGGATTCAAAGCTAATGGAAACTAACAGCCTTTTTTCTCTTCCTGGAAAGTTAGTGTTTGAACTGGAAACCACTGTCCTTGCATCAATCAATAAAATTGAAAAATACATAAAAATAAACGTTTGACATTAAATAAAAAAAATAGCCACAGTCATTTAAACCACCAGAACCATCCACAGTCCACCTCTTAGACACAGAGCGTGTAGACAGACATGGTTATCATCCTACAGTCAGTGGTGTAAAGTACATTTACTCAAATACTGCACTTAAGTTCAATTTGAGGTATTTTGAGTATTTCCAATTTTCAATACTTTTACTTCTACTCCACTGTATCTCAGAGGCAAATATTGTACTTTTACTCCACTACAATTTTTGTAAAGATTTAGTTACTAGTTACTTTTCAGACATGAATTATGATATTATGAAACATACATTAACCACTTTAGCCCTATTATTTTATACCTACTGTAGGCTATTTGAAAATAGCCGATCTACAAGCTCACAGCTTATATTTTCAAACATTGTAGTACTTTTACTTTTGGTACTTTAATTACATTTTTATGCCAATACTTTTGTGCTTTGAATCAGGTAAATTTAGAATTCTGGACTTTTACTTGTAACAGAGAATTTCTATATTGCAGTATTGATACTTTTACTTAAGTAAAACATTTGAGTACTTTTTCCACCACTGTCCTACAGTTTAATGAGCATTAGTGAGGCCCCATCTCTGAGATGTGTTCTACTCCAGGAAACCACAGACCACATCCATGCAGCTGCCCCCAATTCACAGTTTCACAGAAAAAAGAAAAAAAAGACATTAAGTTAATTATAGATTAATAGATCTGGTGCAACATAAATACTTTTAGACATCTTGCAGGGATGAGAGTCTTGAAAAGTAATGATTGAGAAATACATTATCTGTATCACACTATGTTACACACTAGATAACTTGTTTAGCTAAATGTGATCATATGCCAGCCTGTCGCTGGTTGGGCGCAAATGTAGCAATAATAAGGAGGTGTAAGACAGAAACACACACACACACACACACACACACACACACACACACACACACACACACACACACACACACACACACACACACACACACACACACATGCCCACATTTAACAGCCCCACCTCTCACTCACTTTTTGCTCGCTAACAGGTTGCAACCGAGTCAGGTACTGTAATCAGGTGACAAGTGGAAAGTATAATGTTATGACAGACAGACAGACAGACAGACAGAGACACTTATTCATTCATTCATGCTTTCACATTAATGAAAGTTTACATGTGTTTTGTGCTGCTGAATGTGTACAAATGGAACCAAATGGACCTGTCGGGGTCCATTTGGTTCCATTTGTACACTCTCAGAGTTTCAGTATAATGGTCCATTTGGTTCCCAGCTATTTATTTCTTATTTGATTTGATAATCTTTAGTTTGAACTTGCAGGTATAAGCAAAATGAAAACACACTAGAAAAAGCTCTTCGGAGCAAAGGTCTCCGCCAGGTCAGGTATGTTATTGTGGCCTCCTGGTGGTGCTGTAATAGGCCAATGTGAAAAGGGTGACATTTCTTCTTAGGGCTTTCACGGCAATCGGACACTGCATTCATGATTTGTGCCATTTTGTGCCAAAAATGTTTTTTTTCTAAATTAGACCTGCTGGTGGCGCTATAACAGGCCAATGTGAAAAGGGTGGCATTTCTTCCTCTGCCTAGTGGGAATGTGAGTGTGAAATTTCACGGAAATCGCAAGCTGCGTTCATGATTTGAGGCATTCTGTTCAAAACGGACCAATCCTGCAAACTTTGGAAGCCAACCTTAGCCAATGAGGATGGAATCTGGAAAATCGGACAGATCCTTGTTGATCACATGACTATAGAGATACTGTGTACAATTATGCATGACGTTTGGATAAAATCTGTAGGAGTACTATTAAAAAAATGGGTTTTGCACAAATCGGCCTCCTGGTGGTGCTATAACAGGCCCATGTGAAAATCTTTTAGAGGTTATGAATTGGCATCCAGGGAGTGTGTGCACAGTTTCGCAGCGACCAGGCCAACGGTGCCGGAGATTAGCTGGTAACGGACGGACAGGACACACGGACGGACGGACGGACGGACGAACAAACGTTTGACATTAAATTAAAAAAATAGCCACAGTCATTTAAACCCCCAGAACCATCCACAGTCCACCTCTTAGACACAGAGCGTGTAGACAGACATGGTTATCATCCTACAGTCAGTGGTGTAAAGTACATTTACTCAAATACTGCACTTAAGTTCAATTTGAGGTATTTTGAGTATTTCCAATTTTCAATACTTTTACTCCACTATATCTCAGAGGCAAATATTGTACTTTTACTCCACTACAACCATTGGAAAGATTTAGTTACTAGTTACTTTTCAGACATGAATTATGATATTACGAAACATACATTAACCACTCTAGCCCTATTTTATACCTAGCCTATTTGAAAATAGCCGATCTACAAGCTCACAACTTGTGAGCTTGTATTTCTGTGAGCTTATATTTTCAAACATTTTAGTACTTTTACTTTTGGTACTTTAATTACATTTTTATGCCAATACTTTTGTACTTTGAATCAGGTAAATTCAGAATTCTGGACTTTTACTTGTAGAGAATTTCTATATTGCAGTATTGATACTTTTAACTAAGTCAAAAATGTGATTACTTTTTCCACCACTGTCCTACAGTTTAATGAGCATTAGTGAGGCCCCATCTCTGAGCTGTGTTCTACTCCAGGAAACCACAGACCACATCCATGCAGCTGCCCCCAATTCACAGTTTCACAGAAAAATAAATAAAATTAAGTTAAATATAGACTAATAGATCTGGCGCAACATAAATACTTTTAGACATCTTGCAGGGATGAGAGTCTTGAAAAGTAATGATTGAGAAATACATTATCTGTATCACACTATGATACACACTAGATAACTTCTTTAGCCAAATGTGATCATATGCCAGCCTGTCGCTGGTTGGGCGCAAATGTAGCAATAATAAGGAAGTGTAAGACACACACACACACACACACACACACACACACACACACACACACACACACACACACACACACACACACACACACACTTGCCCACATTTAACAGCCCCACCTCTCACTCACTTTTTGCTCGCTAACAGGTTGCAACCGAGTTAGGTACTGTAATCAGGTAGAAGGGGAACATATAATGTTATGATAGACAGACAGACAGACAGACAGAGAGACTTATTCATTCATTCATGCTTTCACATTAAAGGAAGTTTACATGTGTTTTGTGCTGCTGAAAGCCATCTTGTCATGTAGCGTAGCCGACAGAGAAGGTTGAATTAAATGATCTTCTTTATTCCACGAGACTCACACAGACAACCTTCTCTGTAGGCTACATGAGTGGTCCTCAAACCTTTTCATGTCAAGGACCCCCAAATTGAGATATTAGCCTGTGGACCCCCATTTGAAAAGATATTTCACGGACCCTCATTTGATACCATGTTGATCTCTGGGCAGAGGTGGACTGGGCATCTGGTATACCGGGCATATGCCCGGTGGGCCGGTGGGCTGCCAAAAGAAATAAAATAAATAAATATATATATATATATATATTTGCCCCCATTTTAGGATCATTACAATAATGTTTCGGGTTGCGCGACCCAATTATGTTTGCCCCCGTTTTCGGATAGTTACGGTAATGTTTGGGCTGGGTCGTCTCTAAGTGGAGAGGACCACAGAGCTGAGAGACATCACCTGATTGTTCCACTGGCTTGTCTATCATCTGAATTCCAGCCTATTGGCCCATTCCCAGGCCCACCCAAACATAAAACAGCTGATATACAAGCCCACAACGCGCCGCTGCCTCGGCGCGTTGTGGGCTTGTAGATTCTTTGTTCAGTGTGAGACACCATTGTGACGAAACATAAATAAAGGCATGCACATGGCAGCACACTTGGCAGAGAGAGAGAGAGAGAGAGAGAGAGAGAGACAGCGCTAATCTGATGAGACCAGGGCTGGATTAGCCATTGCGTCGGGGCCCAGGGGCCCATGGCTCTAAGGGGCCCTTCATGGAAACTGGGCCGCGTGGTTAGTGACAATTACTAAAATTAAATGTATAGGTTAATCAAATATCAAATGTGTGTGGGCCCCTCCTCTGTATTCACAGGAGTGGTTCTTGCTGGGTCTGAGCCTCAAACCCAGGCTCCTGGGGCCCCCTGAAGGACCCCTGCAGGAGACCTTGTCAGGGCCTCAAACTTTTAGGCCCTGACAAGGGGGCCCCACCACCGGGGCCCTTTAACACATTGACTGCCAGAGGTTTTTCTATAACAGGATCAGCCTGTGCCAGGAATTTTGACCATTCTGACTCATATTTGAGGACTCACAGAAGTTTTTGTGTTATGACTATAAACAAATGGAATATCTCAAAACGAAGCTTAGAATCTCTTCTTTCATCTGAAAAAAAAAAGTGAGTTGATGGTGTAACCCAGCTATTAAATAAGCTATACTTTAAATAGTATTAAAATCATTTAATGAATGGTTTGTTTAAAAAGTCTTAAAAGCCTTTAAAAAGGTATGTGTTTTTGTTTAAAAGTAATGTTTTCCTGTTTATTCTGACCAGCATTTATGGGGTTAACATTCCTGTGGGGAACGTAGCTAGTAGAGTGTGTTGCTGCCCGGACGGGAGAGAAGGGGACACATGAAGAAAGAGAGGGAACGAGTAACGTAACCGAGTGGTTTCATTCAGAGACATTCTGGATGATATTATAAGTTTGCAGTGCACAGACCTGCGTGTATTTTGTGTCTTACATGAGTGTTTGCACAACAGTCAGTATAAGAGGACAAGCTGCACGTTTGGGACAACAAGAGGACTTTCTACACGAAATTCAGAGACTGTTGTTTTAGGTTGTGCTAAATGCTAACGCCAATGCTAACAAGCTCAGAGTGAGTCTAGAGTCAGTTCATAGCACGTGAACAGTCGTTTCTAGGCCCAGCTTAACTTCCACAGTTGGGCTGTTGATGTGAGAGTCTGTTGTTCTCTACTGGAGGACCCAAAGAGGACAATTCAATTAGAGTTTCAGCAACCAGGGCTTCACAAATAGTTCTCTGGCAACGTGGGAATAGAAGACTGTGTCTGGACTGCACTGCATGCTAGTCTGCTGCTAACCTGCACCTGTGAGTGACTGTTTGGAGTAACAAGGAACATTAAGGTATCACTCTTTTATTTCTGCTCACCAAGGAGTGAAGGGGCCAATGTGATTTGAGGCCACAACGCACCCAAGCAACGACCAGGCCTGCAACTTAAAGAGTTTTGGGATAACTAGTATAGTTTTGCCGGCTTTAAGGTTGTGTGTGAGTGTGTGTGTGTGTGTGTGTGTGTGTGGGCCCACAAATTATAATAGTGTCCTTAAGTGACTTGGGGTTGAAAGAAAGTTGGTACACTTTTAAAATATATTCTTTGAAGAAGGTATATTATTTTTTGGTATTTGTCATTAAGGTTTTGAACCGGCACAGTGTTGAAAGAACATTGAAAAGTGTTGTTTACATTTATATGTCTATTCTATTTTCTATTTTGCACAATCATTGCACAAACAACTAAATAATTGAGATTTATATTTTTCTAAATACTTTGTGGTGTGAATTAATTTCATTGTACCTTTTAGATAGAGGGTCCATTTGGTTACAGACCTAAGTAGTTATATTTGAAGCTAAGCAAGGCTTATTTTATATACTCTGGGTTAAAAACTGCATGAAAAGGTCAATTGATAACATTGTGACTTTAAAAACTGCTTTTGCATTTATTATTATAAAAGAGATCCAAGATAATTAATACTGAGTTAATCAGAGTTAAGTTAATTTATTTAAAAGAACTCAAAAGCCCTCCCCTCAACCACGTGACGATCGAGGGGACCGCTACATAAAATGGAGGCACTACTGAGATAGTTTTGGATTTCTAAGTAATTAATAATAAGAAATAAGAAAAAAAAAAGTTACAGTACAAAGTTAATTTACTAGCAGTGTAAAAATGGACCACGCTGCGCTAGTGTCAGAGCTAAAGAGCTGGTGTCGTGGTGAGGGTTTGGATGTGACTCATGCCTTGATGACCATCGTCCCTGAAGATGTCCCTGAAGACAAAGTGGAAGAAACCCTTGGAACCGTGAAGTGTTTGGGACGGGTGCGTGTCAAAGGAAAGAATTTCAGTGTCAGACTGAACCGTCGGATGGTCTTGTGTGAGACCAAAGAGACAGTTAAAGATCCGAGTGTTCCTCCTGAAGTTGTGCCTATTGATGGTGGAGAGGCGTGGCCTATTATCATCATAGGAGAAGCACAGGCAGCTGCTGAAGAGTTTAATGATAAACTAAAAGGGCTGCTACAGGCTGAAGGAAAGACTATGGAGGACCTTAAATTACTATTTCCCAGTATACAACCGCCCACAAGCTCCACTGAATCCATACTACGTGCCGTCGGTGATTTGTTGGACAAGACAACAAAACCATCTGATGGTGGGAACTATGTTCGACTACGCATGTTCTCTGGAGCCTTACCAACCCCACCAGGTGAAGAACCATTTGACCATTGGCTAGAGCAAGCATGGCTTATGGTGGAGGAGACGGACTGCTCTGACAGAGAGAAAAGAAGAAGACTCATGGGAAGCTTGAAAGGGCCAGCCCTAGAAATTGTAAAGGCAGTGCGACACGTCAACGCTGACGCCAACTCAAAAGAGTGCTTGGAAGCTCTCGAAAGCGCTTTTGGAAGTGCTGAGTCCGGCGATGATCTCTACTTCGCATTCCGACTGATGCAACAGCCATCAGGAGAGAAGCTATCTGATTTCCTCAGGCGCCTAGAACGGTCTCTGACCAAAGTAATACAGAGAGGTGGCCTTCCTTCTAGCTGCATGGATAAAGCCAGACTGGAGCAACTGCTGAGGGGTGCTACTGCCTCAGATTTGATGCTGATTCAGCTGCGCTTGCGGGAAAGGAAGACAGCCCCGCCAACTTTTCTACAGCTCTTGAGTGAGATTCGCACTGAAGAGGAATACGAAGCATCTAGGAAGAAGCTCAGTGCCTCAGTATGCCGAATACATGCCAACCCAGAAGAGGATATGAAGCAAGCTGAGATCCAGAGCTTAAAGGCTGACCTAAAAGAGCTAAAGACAATGGTTGCATCAGTAGTGACCAAACAAGCCCACTTCAAGGAAGACTATACAGAGGCTACACACATGAGTACGCCACTTGTCCCAGAGAGCCACCAAGACTCTGAACTGGTTGCCTTGAAGAAAGAACTGAAACGAATGAAACAGAAAGTCAAGAACAAAGTAACTGAGCCAGATGCTACAGTTGCAGTTTCGACTATGGAGGCTTCAAACCAGGTCTCCAACTCCCCCAAAAGAACACCGAAAAGGTCAGAAAATAATTTTTGCTACCGGTGTGGCGAGAACGGGCATTATGCTACAAACTGTCGGAGCCCTGAGAATCAAGCCAAAGTGATAAAGAAGCTAATACAGGCGTTGAAGGTGAAAGAACAGCAGTCTGGTGATGCTCCAACCAGTGAATTTAACTGTCATGCCAAGCAAGGTGCTGTTACCACACCAGAGCCTGCTGGCATCCCTGAAGGTTTGATTGGCCCACCCAGCATTGTACCGCTGAAAGTGAATGGATATTCTTGTGATGCCTTGTTTGATAGTGGCTCTCAGGTGACCATTATATTCGAATCATGGTATCAAACCTACCTGTCTGATGTCCAAATACGTCCAGTGTCTGGTCTAGCCCTCTGGGGCCTAAGTGAGTCTGACCTCAGCTACCCCTACCGTGGTTATGTGGTGGTAGACCTTGAATATCCGGCGAAAGTAGCCGGTGCTGACAAGATTGTGACAGTACTCGCTCTTATCTGCCCCGGCCCCCGAACTGCAGACCAAACTTCTGTCATTGTGGGGACTAATGCCATTCATGTCCGACGCCTAGTGCAACAATGTAAGGAGAAGGGCATTGACATCACCCAGACACTGGGAATACAAGCTTGTCGCAGAGAGACAGAGCTAGCACCACGTGGCACTGCAACAGCCATTGAAGAGGAGGATGATATTGGCTGTGTGACATGGCAAGGCCCAGGCCCACTGACTCTACCTCCTGGTGGTGACTGCAGTGCAATCTGCAAAGTTGACTACAAACACCAAGTCAACAAAGAGATCCTGATGGTTGACTCATCTCCTACAGCTACACTCCCAGCTGGGGTGCTACTGCAGCCTATGGTGGTGCTCAGCGAAGAAGTGAACGTCAACCACTTCAGAATCCTGGTCCAGAATGAGTCGCTGACAGAGACCATCATACCAGTGGGAACTGTCATCGGACACATGTACCTGACTGACGCAGTCACTCCACTCACTACTTCCAAGACAACAGCACCAGAGTTTGATGCTAATCTGATCAACTTTGGAGACTCACCTGTCTCAGAGGAGTGGAAAGGAAGACTCCGTCAAAAGCTATCTACAAGGTCTCAGGTGTTCTCCCTCCATGAATGGGATGTCGGATTGGCAAAGGACGTAGAGCACATGATCCGGTTGTCAGATCCACGGCCGTTCAGGGAGCGCTCTCGGTGTCTGCCTCCAGCAGATGTTGAAGACGTGAGAAAGCACCTTCAAGAACTGTTGCGTGCAGGGATCATCAAGGAGTCTCGGAGTCCCTATGCATCCCCAATCGTGATTGTTCGAAAGAAGAATGGGACCATAAGGATGTGTATTGACTACAGATTGCTCAACAGCCGGACAATCCCAGATCAGTATACAACACCCTGTATTGACAATGTGCTTGACTCAATGACTGGAAGCAAATGGTTTTCCGTACTCGACCTGCGGAGTGGCTATTACCAAATTGCCATGGCCGAGGAAGATAAGGAAAAGACGGCATTCATCTGCCCACTGGGGTTCTTCCAGTTCAAAAGGATGCCACAGGGAATAACTGGAGCCCCAGCCACGTTCCAAAGATTAATGGAGAAGGCTGTGGGTGACATGAACCTGCTGGAGGTCCTAGTATACCTTGACGACCTGATAGTGTTTGGCCGAACGCTGGAAGAGCATGAAGAGAGACTTATGAAAGTCCTTGATCGTCTTGCAGAGGTTGGGTTGAAGATCTCAGTCGACAAGTGTCAGTTCTGCCTGCCCAAGGTGAAATACCTAGGACACATTGTGTCGGCCGATGGAGTCTCGCCTGACCCAACCAAGATTGAAGCAGTTACAGATTGGCCACAGCCTACGCAGCTAAAGGGTCTTCAATCATTCTTAGGCTTCTGTGGGTACTACAGACGTTTCATAGCCAACTATTCAGCCATCGTCAGGCCGCTGTCAGAGCTCACTAAAGGCTATGCCCCAAAGCAGTGGGGAAAGAAGCAAGAGAAAGACAGCACAAAGACTTACCTTAAGGAGTCTGAGCCCTTCGGTGAGAGATGGGACAAGTCCTGCACCGAAGCGTTCCACCAGATTATTCACTTTCTCACTCACGCACCTGTCTTGGCTTTCGCAGATCCCAACAAGCCATACGTCCTGCACGTGGACGCCAGCTTGAAAGGGCTCGGCGCAGTCCTCTATCAAGAGCACAGTCAGGGTCTGAGGCCAGTTGCATTCGCCAGCAGGAAGCTGAAACCACCAGAGAGAAACTACGCAATTCACCAGTTGGAGTTTCTATCTCTGAAGTGGGCCATAGTGGATAAATTCCATGATTATTTGTATGGTGCCAGATTCACAGTGCGTACAGATAACAACCCGCTTACGTACGTGCTCTCAACCGCCAAGCTTAGTGCTGTCGGGCACAGATGGCTGTCTGCATTGTCCACCTACGACTTCGATGTCAAGTACAGACCGGGCAGACACAACATAGATGCCGACCTGTTGTCCAGGATGATGACGGATGAAAGTGAAGAGGAATGGGAGATCATACCACAGACTGGTGTGAGATCCATCTGCAAGAAAGTCTGCATCCCTGGATCCTTGATACATTCACCAAGATATGTGGATCAGTTAGGAGCCTCTCCTGACTGTGTGCCTGACATCTATGCGTTCCCGATGCACTTGGAGCTGAAGTCGTTGGGCCAAATGTCAAAGCAAGACCTGATTAAAGCCCAAGAAGAGGATGCAGTCATCAGATCTGCTGTTCAAGCTGTAAAGCAAGGCAAATGGCCTGAAGGAAATGGGTCCAGCCCAGAACTGTCTCGTCTGAAGAAAGAGATGGGAAGACTGATGATGAAGGATGAGCTGCTGCATCGCTTAAGTAAGAGACCTTCTGGTCGCTATGCTCAGGCTTTCCCCACCAGAAATCAGAAAGCGCAGACAGTGGCGAAGATCCTGGTGGACAAGTACTTCCTCCATTATGGCCTACCAGCTCGGATCCATTCGGATCAAGGAAGAGATTTCGAGAGTCAGTTAATCAAGGAGCTCTTAAAGATGATGGGAATAAGGAAGTCACGGACCACTCCGTATCACCCTCAAGGGGACCCACAGCCCGAAAGGTTCAACCGAACTCTACTTTCCATGCTGGGAACTCTTGGCTGTGAGAAGAAACGGCAGTGGAGCAAACACGTCGGCTATCTAGTTCACGCATACAACAGTACCAAGTGCGATGCTACAGGGTACTCACCCTATTTCTTAATATTCGGAAGAGAAGCAAGACTTCCAATAGACTTGTGTTTTGGAACTTCTCCTGACGGGAAAGATGAAGCTTGCCATTCACGCTACGTAGCCAAGTTGAAAGAGGACTTGCAGAGAGCTTACAAGCTTGCCACTGAATCTGCTGACAAGACACACCAAAGAAACAAGAGGTCCTACGATAAGAGAGTCGGATTCCAGACCTTGGATATCGGCGACAGAGTGTTGCTGAGGAACTTAGGACTGAAGGGGAAACACAAGCTGGAGAGCCGGTGGAGCCCTATCCCTTACGTTGTGCTGGGAAAGATGCCCAATCTTCCGGTGTACAGAGTCGAACCTGAAGATGGAAGAGGAGGAGTAAAAACCCTTCATCGCGATCATCTCCTGCCGATTGGAGAGCTAGTGAGAATGCCGACTGTGAGTAAGGAGGAAAACTCACCTGTCAAACCAAGAACACGAGCTGAAACACAAAAGAGAACAACGAAAGTCTTACCTGAAGCACGGGAAGCTCTGCAAGAGTTACAGGAGCTGACAGATTCATCTTCCGAAGAGGAGCACTACCTACCTCAGAAACCGTACAGTACTTACCTGAAGGAAATCCTGCAAAGGGAGAAAGATACTGCCAGACCGTCAACCCTCGTCCAAGATGACAGTGATTCTCAACAGTCAGATGGAAATCCTGTTGAAGATGGCTTATCAGAGGATGAGAGTTCAGAAGAGGAGAACCACAGCGTGGGCGAAGTGGATATAGCTCAAGATGCCGTTCCTGAGGAAGAATGTGATCCTGAAGAAGAGGGTGATCCTGAGTCTAATAACCCTCACCACGACAATCAGACAGACATGTCTAATTTGACAAACAAACCTGAAAACCGCCCAAAGAGAAGCGTGAAACCAGTCATTAGGTTAACTTATGATGAGCCTGGTAAAGCAAGAGATCAGCCTATCACAATAGTTCATAGAGGTGTGATCATTACAATAGGCCAAAGTTAAGTTCAGTTAGTACATGCACCCTCACTACTCGTAACTTTTGACAGGTTATGTTTATTTGGTTTGATGAGGACATCAAAGCTTTTAGAAGGGGGAGGGTGTAACCCAGCTATTAAATAAGCTATACTTTAAATAGTATTAATATCATTTAATGAATGGTTTGTTTAAAAAGTGTTAAAAGCCTTTAAAAAGGTATGTGTTTTTGTTTAAAAGTAATGTTTTCCTGTTTATTCTGACCAGCATTTATGGGGTTAACATTCCTGTGGGGAACGTAGCTAGTAGAGTGTGTTGCTGCCCGGACGGGAGAGAAGGGGACACATGAAGAAAGAGAGGGAACGAGTAACGTAACCGAGTGGTTTCATTCAGAGACATTCTGGATGATATTATAAGTTTGCAGTGCACAGACCTGCGTGTATTTTGTGTCTTACATGAGTGTTTGCACAACAGTCAGTATAAGAGGACAAGCTGCACGTTTGGGACAACAAGAGGACTTTCTACACGAAATTCAGAGACTGTTGTTTTAGGTTGTGCTACATGATAACGCCAATGCTAACAAGCTCAGAGTGAGTCTAGAGTCAGTTCATAGCACGTGAACAGTCGTTTCTAGGCCCAGCTTAACTTCCACAGTTGGGCTGTTGATGTGAGAGTCTGTTGTTCTCTACTGGAGGACCCAAAGAGGACAATTCAATTAGAGTTTCAGCAACCAGGGCTTCACAAATAGTTCTCTGGCAACGTGGGAATAGAAGACTGTGTCTGGACTGCACTGCATGCTAGTCTGCTGCTAACCTGCACCTGTGAGTGACTGTTTGGAGTAACAAGGAACATTAAGGTATCACTCTTTTATTTCTGCTCACCAAGGAGTGAAGGGGCCAATGTGATTTGAGGCCACAACGCACCCAAGCAACGACCAGGCCTGCAACTTAACACTTGCATGACTAAGCTATCAATATGACCGATTTTGAGAATTTAAAGTGGATTATCTTCTCTCATGAAGCTCTGAGAAAGTTCCCCTTTCATGACTTTTCCTAAATATATGTTTCAAATCATCTCTGTTTTTTTTTTCTTCTGAAACGTATTATAAATATGAAATATATACCATATATACCATCCCAAACGTTATATTTCGGCTAAATTGACCGCTCTCCCTCTCTCTCCCCCAGGGAAGAGCAGTTCACACCTCTAGACCCCCCGCAGAGCGGCCCGTAGACGAGCTGCGAAGCGAGTCTATGCGAGTCGATGTTGCCATGTCTGCTTATTATAAGCGACTTTGGGCTTGTTTTTCGCGTCTTTCTATTATTATTAATATTATAATTATATATATAATTACATTATAATGGTAATACTTTTCTACTCCACTACAGCTCAGAGGCAAATCTTGTACTTTTACTTCACTACAACTATTTGAAAACTTTAGTTACTAGTTACTTTGCAGATATAAATATATTTTCATACTTGTTTAGATTAGAGCTTCATGCATTTTTATTAGGTATATATTTATATAGAAAGGTCTAACCAGGGACTGGTGTTGCAAATTAGCCTCGGCTATTACCCCAGCATTCATGCCTAACTGTTTTCTCAGGGCACAACGACGCATGCAGTAACATTTTCATAGACCTAACTTATTTCTCTCGCAAAATGTGGCGACCCATTTTACTTTCCCTTTCACTGCAAAGCGATGGAAAAAGATAGGATCTACAAGCATACAGCTTGTCACGCAGCAACTGTTTTATGCTTGAAGATCAGATATTTTGCGCAGGATTGAGCACATTTGTGGAACATAGCATTGTGTTCACTTGTTGCACGGGAGGAGGAGAGGAGACGCGTTTGTCAGCGACGTGGACAGCTGATAGAATGAGAGCTTTACGCTCAGACAATAATGTGAATATTATTATTATGAATAATAATAATATAGGTTTGTCACTGGGTTGTTTACAAGTTACTATAGTTCGCTTGCTGCTACTAAATCGAAAGCAGCATTACATCACGGTCATATTATGACAGTCATGACGAAACTTCAACCTGTTTTTTGCACTTTCTCCATTTACAGCCCGTACATCTACATAAACGTTCGGATTTCAAATATAAAGTTTTTATTCCGTGGCCACGGATGTTACAATTTACTTCGGGTGGGTATAAGTACCTGTAACTTCTGTATTGTTCAATGAAAAGCATTTTAATCCGATTGGCGGTCATTTTCTCATAGAGTTATAGTGTATCAGAGTGCAATTACACCTCCCAACCGATAGGGTCACTTAGTTGAAAGCATGGAAAAAATACGGAGAAAATGGCCACCGATCGGATTTAAATGTTTTTTATTGGACAATACGGAGAATATGGGTACTTATGGGTTACCCGAATAGAATTGTAACATCCCTGGCCATGAGGTAAGCACTTTATATTTGAAATCTGAACGTTTGTGTAGATGTATGGGGTGTAAATGGAGAAAGTGCAAACCTTTTGTTAACTTATAACTCGATCTCTTTGTGGTGAACGCTTGTGTTCAAGCATTGTGTTTTGTTCTCCACATCGATGTAGCGAAAATGTGTCCATATCACCTCTTCTCTTTCTCCCGAGCCCCGTGCAAAGCATTTTACCGTTTTATTTTGTAAAGTTTCGCTCTGAAATCTGAATCCTCCTGCCATTCATTTGACGGTGTGACTCTGTGTGTGTGTGTGTGTGTGTGTGTGTGTGTGTGTGTGTGTGTGCGTGCGCGGCTGCAACTTTAAAAGGGGGTGTGTGTGTGAGTGAGGAACAGCATGCCCTGCGCTGCTTATCAAAGGAGACAGGGAGTGACAAAATCATATAATAAATATATGATATAATATTTCGTCTCGTCTTTGTTCGTGAACTAAAATGACCATAGAGTTTAGTCCAGTCTTTATTTAGTGAACTACATTTTCGTCTCGTCTTTATTAGTCAACGAAATTGCATAATGATTTAGTCCCAGTTATTGTTTATTCATGGGTGGTGGTCTCGTCTCGTCTTCGTCCTTTGAAAAATGTGCGTTGACGAACATATTTCGTTTCGTTTTCGTTAACGAAATCAACACTGCATGGAAGTAAAAATGGATCCCCACATACACAAATCACAAATCATGATGACATATAGGAGACAGATAGAAATACACACTAGCCTACTGCCTACACTTTCATAGACCTGCCTGCTTATTTCTCTCTCAAAATTTGGCAACCCATGTTCAACTCTCATCTTTTTAGAAGACAATGGAACCCCCCACTGTTTGGGGGAGAAAGTGTGAACTAGTCTGGAGAACAGAGGGAGACAGTGGCCAATAGGATAGCCTGATTTGGGGATCAAAATGATCTTTTTTCAGGCTTGGTGGAGGAGTATGAAACCTCAGTCATGCGAGTGTTAAAGAGTTTTGGGATAACTAGTATAGTTTTGCCGGCTTTAAGGTTGTGTGTGAGTGTGTGTGTGTGTGTGGGCCCACAAATTATAATAGTGTCCTTAAGTGACTTGGGGTTGAAAGAAAGTTGGTACACTTTTAAAATATATTCTTTGAAGAAGGTATATTATTTTTTGGTATTTGTCATTAAGGTTTTGAACCGGCACAGTGTTGAAAGAACATTGAAAAGTGTTGTTTACATTTATATGTCTATTCTATTTTCTATTTTGCACAATCATTGCACAAACAACTAAATAATTGAGATTTATATTTTTCTAAATACTTTGTGGTGTGAATTAATTTCATTGTACCTTTTAGATAGAGGGTCCATTTGGTTACAGACCTAAGTAGTTATATTTGAAGCTAAGCAAGGCTTATTTTATATACTCTGGGTTAAAAACTGCATGAAAAGGTCAATTGATAACATTGTGACTTTAAAAACTGCTTTTGCATTTATTATTATAAAAGAGATCCAAGATAATTAATCTTAAAGTTAATTAAGTTAATTAAGTTAATCAGAGTTAAGATAATTTATTTAAAAGAACTCAAAAGCCCTCCCCTCAACCACGTGACGATCGAGGGGACCGCTACAATAGCATGTTCCGTTCTTTAGCTAGAGGTAGTTGAATACAGCTTGGTTTCACCAAAAACAGACATTTTTTTTTAGATTCAGAGTTATGGCCGTTTTAGTAAAAGGACACACTTTAGATGCATAAAATGATTTCAAAAGTCTTTGACATATATTTTGCGCCTTCATTGACATCAGTCATGTAAACAATATTTGTTTATAAAATAAATATGCTTTAGATTGTACATTTATCGCTCTGTTGCACTCCAAAGTGAATGAACATGAACACTGAAGTGACTATTTTCAGTCTTTTTTCTTTTTTTTTACTATATGATAAAATAAATAATCATTCCAAGTTCAACATCAATAAATGGTGCAATTAGTGCAAAAATAAATAAATACAAATAAAATCTTTGCCTGTGTGTGTGTGTGTGTGTGTGTGTGTGTGTGTGTGTGTGTGTGTGTGTGTGTGTGTGTGTGTGTGTGTGTGTGTGTGTGTGTGTGTCTCAAGACTTGGCATTATATGTGCCAAATGTTTGAGTTTGTTTACACACCATTATCATTTTTCACACACACACACACACACACACACACACACACACACACACACACACACACACACACACACACACACACACACACACACACACACACACACACACACACACACACAGGGAGAGGTTTTGGCTGACTCATCTTTCAAGATGGAACAGTTTTAGGAGATGTAAGGATTTAATTTGACCACCAGAGGGGGACCCTCCTAACCTCCTAAATGACTTCTTCTTATATGAATAAATGAAGTCCTCTTATAATTTAGGTTAGGTGGATCCCTCTGGTGGTCAAATTAAATCCTTACATCTGTATTGGATTCATCTAATCCAGTAGACATTGATGACCCCTGATAGAAACCATATATAGACATATAGACTGTATGAACGGTAAGTGAGGCCTCCCTCAATACACACCGTGCTTTCTGTGAATCCCATGCATACAGCACTGAGATCCAGATAGCATCTATGACATAAAACAATCAAATTAGAAAATGTTTGACTTTTTAGAGTGAAACAGTCTTACAGTATATACAGCCTTATTTTGACTAGCCGTAGGGTCCATTTGGTTTCCTTCAGATTAGGACAGTGATTTCACTGGTTCCATTTGTACACACAAGAGTACATACCTGCAAGTTTGCAATTGTATATCTATGATAAAAAGTGAGTTCCTAGCATGCTCTGTTCTTTAGCTATTGGTAGTTGAATATAGCTTGCTTTCACCAACAGTCTTTTATACAGCCTTATTTTGACCACAACACCCAGTCCCCCATAACTCTTGAGTGTGTGCAAATGGAACCAAATGGACCCGTATTGTCCATTTGGTTCCATTTGTACTGTAATTCTAATTTAGGGCTAGCTATTTATGTGTATGTCTATGTCCAGGTTTTCTTCAGATTAGGACAATGTTTTCACTGGTTCCATTTGTACACACAAGAGTTACATACCTGGTAGTTTGCAATTGTATTTCTATGATATAAAACCAACAGTCTACCGTCTACAGAAAATGTTTGAAACGACTCAGGCAGACACATTTGAACACACTTTATATGGCTTTCACATTTTCAAGTACAACTTTTTCAAGTACCTTTAAATTTTATATACAAAATGACAATATATCATCATTGTGTGTTTTGCCTGGCCAGCACATCGATGTCTCCTCAGAGGCAGAGGTGGTCCCCGTGAGGGTTCTGAGAACGTGAAGGCATAGATGTCTTGTACCGACAGAGATGGCTCCACGTCCTCAGATCCCTCTGGGGCAGTGAGAGACATTAGCAGCACATTTACTGCCAACTGTTGGCTGGCTCAGAGCATAATAAATCATAAATCAAAGTCAAAATAAATACAAAATGAAAATAAAACAAAAGTGCATTTTAGCATAAGCATAATCGATATAAGACGTGAAGGCATAGATGTCTTTCACCGACAGAGATGGCTTCACGTACTAATCATAAATCAAAATAAATGTGCCAACTGTTGGCTGGCTCAGAGCATAATCGATATAAGACGTGAAGGCATAGATGTCTTTCACCGACAGAGATGGCTTCACGTCGTAAATCAGAGTAAAAATAAATACAAAATAAAACTAAAACAAAAGTGCATTTTAGTAAGTAAAACAAACAAATACAATCAAAATGATTCAAAAATACTTCTCCATAGTGTGGTAATCATGGAAGCATTTAGCATGGAGGGGTACCAAACAGCTTTTGCACTGTAACCTTGACTCACTCCGAGTCCCTCTCCTCTTACAAACTCTGCACCATTTTGTTGGGCCCTCTTTTTTGGCGGTGGGGGGGGCATCGACAAGCTTATGGACTTTCATATTGCCACTCAATCGGTCACGAGGTTCGAGCGATCTTGGTGCATAAGGACGCAGGCGGGGGGCAGGGGGGGGCGGAGGGGGCCCCTGACGGCGGGTGCGGGCAGGGGGGGGCGGGGGGGGGGCAGGGGGGGTGCAGGATGAGGCTGCTGGTGAGGCTGCTGGCGAGGTTGCTGCTGGCGAGGTTGCTGCTGGCGAGGTTGCTGCTGACAGGCGGCCGGGGGGGGGACAGGCGGGTCTGCTGGGACATCTTGTGGGGGGGTATAATCTGCTTCCACTGGGGCATATCTCACAGCGGTCCAAGATTTGACAACACTGAGGATGAAGTCGAACATGCATTTACAGTTGCTACCTGGATTCCTTGCCTTGTGGAGTATGAATGCGTTATACATGCTGATCTGGAATAGGTAGACCACAAACTTGTTGCTCCACTTGGCTGTCTTCCTCATGAAGGGATAGTAGCTTAGGTTTTGGTCTAGCCGATCAACAGCGTTCATGCTCTTATTGTATGCCAGGACACAAACTGGTTTCTCCTGTGGCACTTTGTCTCTGTGGTGTTTCTGCCTCACAAGCTGGGTCCCCATCTCATCCTTGTGCTGGGTTGTGATCAATCGAACGATGCGTTTGTCTCGCCAGGCCAATAACATCACTTTGCCATTGTGAAGCATCTTCCGTTCTCCCACTCTCAGGCTGGACATCGTCACATCCTTCATGGCTTGTGGTTCACCTCTGTTGAGCCTCATAGTACCACAGGCATGCGTGTTGTTCTGAAGGAGGAGTTCATACAGGGCCACTGAGTTATAGTAGTTGTCCATAAACAAAGAAAACCCGTACCCTGTAAGACCCTGCAACAGAAAAGTGACTGTGTCTGTTAGTGAGGAGTACTGTCCAGAATATGGCTTCATTGCGTAGCAGTACCCCGTTCCAGAATCACACAGAATGTATGACTTTATTCCATACTTGGTGGGCTTCTGTGGGTTGTACACTCGGAATGCTAGGCGTCCCCTCCACAGAAGCATCCCCTCATCGATGCTGATGTTGAGACCTGGAACAAACATCTCCTTGAATTTGTCCGTTAGGTACAGCAAGACCGGGTTGATTTTACAAAGCCTGTCAACAACAGCAACCTCGCCAGCAGCTTCCGCAGCAGCAGCAGCAGCGGCAGCAGCAGCAGCGTCAGCCTCATTGTTTGTGAAGTGAAGAAACCGCCAGATAATCTGGAACCTGTTGCGTGGCATGTTTTGGCCGAAGAACGGTGTGAGTAGAGGGTCATCGGTCGACCAATAGTGCGCTAGATCAGGCTTTCGCACAAGGCCAGTGAGGAACAACAGGGCGAAAAAGTTTTTCAGTTCTCCCACTGAAACCGGTTTCCAGAGCTTCACTCTGCTATGTGGATGCTGCGCCACTTCTTCATCAGACCTGGCCTGGATGAACGCTAGAGCATAAATGTTAGTTTGCTCAACGATCATCCCTAGCAGCTCATCAGTGAGGAAAAGCGCCAGAAAGTCCACAGGAATGGTCGACTGCAACTCAGCTGCAGCATTTCGAGGACCTGGACTAGCGGTGAAGGGGATGTCTGCCCTAGGTTCCCAATCGGTGTCCTTCCACACAGTCGCTACAGCTGGGGGCCTACCACCACGTCCTGTGAATTACAGAAATACACAATTACCATAAAATACATCTTTTTTATTTGTGTGGCTATAGGATCATGTAGAATACAGAGGGACAGTGTAGTGTCCCAGTAAACTAGGATCATAATGATCATAGATATACAATTGCAAACGTATGTAACTCTTGTGTGTACAAATGGAACCAGTGAAATCAGTGTCCTAATCTGAAGAAAACCTAGACATACACATAAATAGCTAGCCCTAAGTTACCATTACAGTACAAATGGAACCAAATGGACCCTACGGGTCCATTTGGTTCCATTTGCACACACACTCAAGAGTTATGGGGGACTGGGTGTTGTGGTCAAAATAAGATCTTCCAATCCAAAACAGGATTTAGCGGGATGGAACACAACGCCAAGTCAACCCCCAGAAAGACTGATCATCAAATCATACATATCAATAATATTGTTGTCAAATGGAAGCCTATGTCAAAAACAGTTACTTTTGAATACATGTGTAGTGTCTCAGTAAACTATAGAATCATTGAAGAATACAGAGAGACAGTGTAGTGTCTCTGTGAACTATAGGATCATAGAATACAGAGAGACAGCCATAGGATATATTTATATGAAAATATGACTAAAACTAAATGGAATTTTATTCAACAGACTATAACTAAAACTGAATCAAAATGTGTTGTCAAAATCATGTGTGGTACAGCTGTGAAAACGGTCTTACCTCTTTTACGGCCGACAGGTGGTACTGCGGTTGAACGCGATGGCCCTGCTTCCTCCAAATCCATCATGTCTGAAATCAAAGTAAAACATCAAATAGTTTGGTAAATACGATGTACAATGATCTTCACTGCCAGCATGTGGTGGTGCATTACTTTGTGGAACTTAGAATGAATGACATTTATCATTGCAGAGTGGGGTTGTAGCCATTTTGTATTACTGTGGTAAATCTGAATGCAAATAAGTACAACATGGCACAACATATCATTGTGTGTGTGACATTACTGGCAGAAATAACATTGTACTGTAATGGTCATTTAGAATGGAACCAAATGGACCCGTTATGAAGAAAATGCCATCTATAAAAACCAACGAACCAAGAAGTTAGACACTGATTTCACTGGTTCCATTTGTACACACAAGAGTTACATACCGAAAATGTTTGAAACAGACTCAAGTCTTACCTCTCCTACAACTAGCAGACTGTCTATGGTGAGATGACGACTCTGCACCATCCGACACATATTCGTCGTCTGAAAGTAAACAAGATCAAACACTGTTGATGTTGATGGACATAAGGTGACCTTAGTCCCCTTTGATGAATTTTATTATGATGGTGGGGGCCTCGGTGCACCTGGCCTCAACCCCAAAAACTAAAGCCATCAAAGGGATTTGAAAATCATTGTTGACATGTCCTCATGTCGACCCACAACAGCATCAAAACATTTGTTGACCATGTCTCTTCCCTTTGAAGTATGCCTCCCCCCCCAAAAAAAACTGATCTACAAAAATCTTTGTTGACATGGCCTCATGTCGACCCATAACTGTATCAAAACATTTGTCATGAAATGACCACCCCCCCCCCCAAAACCCCCCCCCCCCCCAGATCTACAAGTCAACAAATTCATAGGCTACATCGTCAACATAATCAAATAAGTCACATGCATATAGATAGATACAGAATAAAATAAATACATATTTTATAACTGGCTGACCCAGAGTGCAATATCCTAGAAATCCACACCGGGCTACATTGTGTGTGTGTGTGTGCGGGATAGCGACGCTAAAAACGAGTCGTTTTTAGGCGAACATTCAATGATCATACCGGTGGTGGTCCCGAGGGAGTAGTTTAGGACATGGTCTCCAATAGGCATATTCGCCTAAAAACGAGTCGTTTTTAGGCGAACATTCAATGATCATACCGGTGGTGGTCCCGAGGGAGTAGTTTAGGACATGGTCTCCAATAGGCATATTCGCCTAAAAACGAGTCGTTTTTAGGCGAACATTCAATGATCATACCGGTGGTGGTCCCGAGGGAGTAGTTTAGGACATGGTCTCCAATAGGCATATTCGCCTAAAAACGAGTCGTTTGGTACCATTTTATATGTCGATATAAGGTTGATTAGTGCCCCACAGACTTTATACAAATATCAGGTACAAAAAATAGCCGATTTACAAGCTCCCAACGCGTCGCAGCGCGAGGCGTTGTGAGCTTGTAGATCTGCTATTTTCAGAGTGCAACCAAAAGGTAAAATATGATAAAAAAAATAATATATATATATATATATATTCTTCGCCTTGCCGATCTCTGCATGAGTAACAACTTGGTCATCGGCGGTACCATCTTCCCACACAAGAACATCCATAAGCTCACATGGAAGTCACCTGATGGTAGGACCATCAACCAAATTGACCACATTATCATAAATGGTAAATGGCGCAGGTCACTTCAGGATGTTAGAGCTTATCGGGGAGCAGATGCCTTTAGCGACCACTACCTAATCGCTGCCACCATCAAACTCAAGTTGAAGAAGTCAATCCCACAAGGCCACCGGCAGAAGAAACTGGACATTGCAAAACTCCAGTATCCAAAGAAAAACAAGGAGTTTGTGTTGGAACTCAGAAACCGCTTCAGCACACTAGAGGCTTCCTCAGAAGAAGAAGAACCCACCTTAAACAGTAAATGGAAGGCCATCAAAACCATATATTCTGAAACAGCACAAAAGGTCCTGGGCTTCAAACAGAAGGGGGCCAAAGAATGGATATCTGCTAACACTTGGCAGAAAATTCAAGAGAGAAAGCAGTTGAAGGCAAAGGCTCTGAACACCAAGTCCCAACGACTCCTTGAGAAAGCCAACATGTCCTATAAAAACAAGGACAAAGAGGTGAAGAGGAGTGCCAGGAGAGACAAGAGGGTCTTTGTTGAACACCTGGCAAGTGAAGCCGAGAAGGCTGCAGCCTATGGAAATCTGGGCACAGTGTACAAGATCACCAAGCGACTCTGCGGCAAATGTACAAACCAAACTACCCAAGTCAGGGACAAGAATGGCAACATCTGTACATCAGAGCGCGAACAAGCAGCTAGATGGGTCCAACACTTCCAGGAAGTACTCA
This sequence comes from Gymnoscopelus braueri, assembly GCF_963280865.1. Lineage (NCBI taxonomy): Eukaryota > Metazoa > Chordata > Actinopteri > Myctophiformes > Myctophidae > Gymnoscopelus > Gymnoscopelus braueri. Next base: position 3,775,400 of record NC_137621.1, on the reverse strand, counting down.
ACCTCCCTGAGCCAGAAGAACCAGCCAACATCACAACAACAGATGATATCCTGGAAATCAACATCAACCCCCCTGACTCTGCTGAGGTTAAAGCCGCCATCCTAACCCTAAAGAGTGGCAAAGCATGTGGCATTGATGCCATCCATGCTGAGATGCTGAAGGCCGACGTCCCTACATCAACTCGAGTGCTGACGGACCTCTTCCAAAACATTTGGAACAGTGACACCATCCCTGAAGACTGGTCCAAAGGTCTTATTGTCAAAATCCCCAAGAAGGGCGACACCAAGAACTGCGACAACTGGCGTGGAATCACACTATTATCAATTCCAAGCAAGGTGTTCTGCAGAGTCCTTCTCAACAGGATGGAGACTGCCATTGACGCCAGGCTTAGACAGGAGCAAGCAGGCTTCAGGAAGGGAAGAGGATGTATGGACCAAATCTTTGCGCTGCGAAACATAATAGAGCAGTGCCTGGAATGGAACACACCCCTCTTCATCAACTTCGTGGATTTCAGGAAGGCCTTCGACAGTGTCCACCGAAACACCCTCTGGAAGATACTGCACTCCTATGGAATACCATCAAAGATTATCTCCATCATAAAAACATTCTATGAACAGTTTGAGTGTAGTGTCATCCTCGGAAGTAACCTCTCTGAGTGGTTTCCTGTGCAGTCCGGAGTGAGACAGGGGTGCATCATCTCTCCTATCCTCTTCCTTGCCGCCATAGACTGGATTACCACCAACACCACAGCTGACAGACCCAGAGGCATCCAATGGACTCTATTCTCCCAGCTGGAAGATCTTGACTTCGCTGACGATCTTGCTCTCCTATCAACCAACCACAACAACATGCAGGCTAAAACTGACAGGCTTAACAACTTTGCCAGACAGGTCGGACTCAGTATCAACACCTCCAAAACACAAGTGTTGTGTGTCAACACCATCCCCACAGGACCCGTCCTGGTTGATGAGGAACCACTTGCGTTTGTGGAAGATTTCACTTATCTGGGCAGCCTCCTCAGTAAGGACAGCGGGGCATCAAAAGACATTAAGGCAAGGCTGGGAAAGGCTCAGGGTGCCTTCTCCCAACTCCGTTCAATCTGGAGATCAAAGCAGTACAGTCTTAAAACCAAGATGCTCCTATACAACAGCAATGTCAAGTCTGTTCTGCTGTATGGTTCCGAGAGCTGGCGAGTGGTCAAAACAGACATGAGGAAAATGGAAGTGTTCCACAACAGATGCCTCCGACGAATATGCCAGATCTTTTGGCCTAATAAAATCTCCAATAATGAACTGTACAAACATACAAGGAGCCGGAGCATCACCAAGGATATTACACACAGACGCCTGAGATGGCTGGGACATGTGCTGAGGATGGAGCAGGACCACATCACAAAGGTTTCCTTAAAATGGACACCACCAGGCAAAAGAAAACCTGGGAGGCCCAAAACCACCTGGCGCAGAACTGTGACACAAGAGCTGGAACAGATGAACCTGTCATGGGGAGAGGCGCAACATGCTGCCAGGGACCGAATGCAATGGAGAGCGCTCATTGAAGCCTTATGTCCCATTGGGGACGAAGAGGAGTAAGTAAGTAATATATTCTTACCACTGGTAAACGGATCAAGACATCTTTTCCTTGGGCTTGGCTCCCAGCTGCCAGAGCAGTCCGAATCGGAGCTCTCTTCACCGTCAGTAGTATCTGGGTCTGGGCGATACGACGCGGTTCTCTGTCTGCCGCTACGACGCAACCCGTGCCCGGGATCGATGTCTGGTACCGGTGGGTTCGTGTCCTCAGGCTCAGCCTCAGATACCGCCACAGGTGGTGGGGGAGGTGGTAGGGGTGGAGGTGGTCGCCACGAGGGTTCTGTGGTCGTGAAGGCATAATTGTCTTTCACCGACAGAGATGGCTTCACGACCGCAGATCCCTCGGGTTCCGGTGGTGGCGGAGGTGGTTGCTTTGTAGCCCTCAGTGCCGGTGCCGGTCGCCGACGGCGCCGGGGGACGGTCGAAGACACCGATGTCTCCTCAGATCCCTCGGGGACAGTCTTCGCCTCCTCGGATCCCTCCGATGGCGGAGGTGGTCGCGACGAGGGTTCTGTGGTCGTGAAGGCATAAATGTCTTTCGCCGACAGAGATGGCTGCACGACCACAGATCCCTCGGGGATATTGGGAGCCTTCATCTCCGCCTTTATCTCCGCGGATCCCCCAGGTGGTGAAGGTGGTCGCGGGGGAGCGGTGAAAGACGCCACCGCCGACGGCTTCTCGTCCTCCATGGGTCGTGGTGGTTCCTCCACAGGTCGTGGTGGTCCCGAGGGAGCCGTGAAGGACATGGTCTCCAAAATTGTTCGTTGGGTCGGGTCCCTCCGAAGCCGTTTGGCCTTGCATTTCTTTCCCACAGCCGGCATATTCGCCTAAAAACGAGCGACTCGTTTTAGTCCCTAAAAACGAGCGACTCGTTTTAGTCCCGACTCCCACCTATAACAAATGTACGCCTACTACTACTATACTATATAAATATATATATATATATAGGTATATATATGTATATATATATATATATATCTTACTCTCTCCTCTCACACTTTCTCTCTCTCTCTCTCTCTCTCTCTCGCTCCTCGTTCTCTGTCTGTCTCGCTCCTTCTTTGTCTCAGTCACCGTCTCTCGCTCTCTTTCTCTGTCTGTCTCTGCTGGTTGTTTGTTTAGAATGCCACAAGGAATGCGTCTCTGCACCCGGATTTGTAGTGTTTTGCTCAGATCACGTGACTTTTACGATCATGTGACTTTTCTTTTGTCGTAGAAGCTTAATATTAATACACAAGTTGTGGAATATTGCAATCTACCTTATACCAATGAAAAGACCTAAAAACGAGTTAACTCGATCTAGGCAATCAAGCGATGGATTCTAAAAACGAGTTAACTCGATCTAGGCAATCAATGTGTTAAGGACCACTGCTCCACACTACAAACCTGGCTTTGTACTGTGAAGCAGTGGTCCTCAAATGGCCCACTTAAAGAGGTCCCTTTGAGGAGGGGGGCCTTGAAGACCGTAAAGTTAACAGGACCCCCACCCCGTCCCTTCCTAGGGTCCTCTGACCACCAGGAGTTAAAAGTATATTTCCTTGAATAGAGCCACCTAGCAGTTAATATCACAGTTCAAGCTCCTTCCTGAAGCTAGAGACCAGAATAATGATTGTGTTGACATCATTGATTATACTTGTTTCAGGCAGCATTGCAATTAATATGTTTTACCTCAAATATATTATGAATATTGCTCGTGTCACATGCAGCCTATGTTTTGTCGAATCAGATTATGGGGACTGAGTCTGGCGGCCGTTTTCCAAATTGTGTTTTTTACACAAAAAAAAAATATGCAATTATACATACAAGCTTAAGGAACAAGAGAAGTAACTTCTCATTATAAACCACATTGTTTCAGAGGATATAGACACCAATAACAAATATAATATAAATACTGCATACATATAAATTCCACTAAAATAGTTATATTCTTGTCATCTGGACTTTACCAACCAAGTGTAGCTTAAGTTATTAACAACAGCTTGAACAACATATCTATAAGCCACAGAGGGTTGCTCATGCATGCTGTGTTGCAAGTAATTATGTCTAGATATCTAAGTATGGCAAACAATAATAATCCTATACTATCCTTATTGATTGATTAGATGCTTATATTAACCACTTAGCCCTGTTTTATTCTTTAGTCATACGATTGTCACACAAACATAACTATCTACAAGCACAGAAGTTAGTGTTATTGTGATGTGGTGTGTCCTTGTAGATCTGCTATTTTTGCAATTAATGAACATTTCTGCCAATAATTACATGACAAGTGTCATGAATCGTTCCTGTTGCCCAGGCAGCCTATACGGGCTTAAAGGACATTGATCAAAGTCAAACTTATTGCTTCAGTTATTGTCTCCGCCAGGCCGAAAGGCATGGCGAGGGTATGTTTTACCCCCTGTCCGTCCGTCCATCTGTCTGCGAGCAGCTAATCTCCGGCACCGTTGGCCCGGTCGCTCCGAAACTGTGCACACACACTCCCTTGGATCCCAATTCAGAACCTCTGCCCCAATTTTTCACATGGGCCTGTTATAGCGCAAACCAGGAGGCCGATTTGTGCAAAACCCATTTACTCCTACAGATTGTATCCAAACGTCATGCACATCGGTACACAGTATCTCTATAGTCATGTGATCAACACGGATCTGTCCGATTTCCCATATTCCATCCTCATTGACTAAAGTTGGCTTCCAAAGTTTGGAGGATTGGTCCGTTTTGAACAAAATGCCTTAAATCATGAACGCAGCTGCAAGTCAGCTGGAGAAATGTAGGATCTCAGAGAACCGTCCTGACTGACATATCTCGGTATGGAAGTGCGTAGCTCTTCCCAGGAATCTACTCAGCGAGTGCACCACAGGGAGCTCTCTCCTGTCCCAGCAGGATGCGTGCGACAGCAGGTGCTTGAGTAGGGCAACGATAATTACTGACAAACACCTTCGCCAGTAACAGACTGTGATTATGCAAAATGTAATAAGTCAGTGGTTCTCAAACTTTTTCATGTCAAGGACCCCCAAAATGATATTGTATTTGGCCACGGACACCCAGCTCAAATATTTTGTTCCAGGGACCCCCCAGTAGCAAAAATGTGGGTTACAAATGTTCGCTTTAAAACATATATTCAAAGGTTTGCACAAATGTTCACGATTTTTCAAAAATAGCAGATCTGCAAGCTCATAGGGCGGCACTCGGTGCCGCGCTATGAGCTTGTATATCTGCTATTTTTGAATAGCCAAAGTATAAAAGGTTAACATTTTTGTGACGCTATATTAACACATTTTGCTGGGGACCCCCTGGAACCCCCCCACAAGGACCCCTGAGGGTCCCCGGACCCCACTTTGAGAACCAATGGAATAAGTCCAACCCAGGACTCAAGGCTCAGAAAGGGTTTTACTTTTATCACATGCTGCTATGTCAGAGCCCTGAGTGGTTAAAAAAAAAAAAGAACAATACAAATCATCATCATACCTACCTGCACATTATCTTTATTTCTATCTCATCTATGATAAAGGTTCTGAATTACATCCAGTATTATTTTCATTTTTATTCTGTTGTATTGTTGAGCTGGGGAACAGGTCCCAGCAACATTTCACTGCTTGCACCTGTACTAGATGTTCTGGCTGCTAAGCGGCTTTCAAATCTAAATTTAAAGTGGTCTCCATACATCAGTGGTTCTCAAAGAGGGGTCCGGGGACCCCCAAGGGTCCTTGAGGGAGTTCCAGGGGGTCCCCAGCTAAATTATGGATAGTTAGGAACCAAATGGACCCTTGAGGGTCTGTAACTCTGAGAGTGAACAAATGGAACAAAATGGACCCGTTAAGATCCATTTGGTTCCATTTGTACTCTCTCAGAGGTAAATTAACATTGACTTTACAATATAAATGTGGGTCCCAGAGATAGAAATGGCCTTAAATGGGGGTCCGTAGCCCTAATGCATGTCAAACTGGGGGTCCTTGAAATTAAAATGGTAGAGAATCACTGTTAGAGCCGTATAAATCTTCTCTTATGGGGGTCCCTGGCATATATTTTCAAATGGGGGTCTGCGGGCTAATAAGTGTCAATTTAGGGGTCCTTGACATGAAAAAGTTTAAGAACCACTGCCATACATGTTTATTATACCCACCCCGTCCACCTACAAGGCACTTCTTATATAGTATAGGATGAGTATAGGACAAATAAATCCCTCTTGATTCTCTTGAGCTTTTGTCCTTTCATGGCCCTACTACTCTATAGTATGCACTATAGTCCTGTGGTTCTCAAAGTGGGGTCCAGGGACCCCCAAGGGATCCTTGAGGTGATTCGAGGGGGTCCCCAGTATAGGAACCGAATGGACCCTTACAGGTCTGTAACTCAGAGAGTGTACAAATGGAACCAAATGGACGGGTTCCATGCGTATACTCTCAAAGTTAAATTAACACAGATGATTTAGCATTGTAAACCGGGTACCCAGAGAATTTAATTAAATGGGGGTCTGTGGGTGTAATGCATATCAAATTGTCCTTCCTTGCCATTAAAATATTTGAGAATCACTGCTATGACCCAACACATCTTCTCTTATGGCGGTCCCTGGCATATGTTTTCAAATGGGGGTCAGCGGGCTAATATGTGTCATTCGGGGGCCCTTGACACGTTTGCAAACCATCGCTATAGTCTATTCAGCAATCTTATGCGTCACAGTTTTACTTAGTCAACGTCCGAGTCGTCTCTTCAAGCTTTTATACTCAGTCCAGTTTTTGCGCCACTTCCTCCTCTAGTTTTTTCGTAAGTTTCTGGTGAACGACCCGCAGCGTGGTGAGAAAATTCCCCAAGAACAGGACAAGAAACGCCAAGGCCAGCATGTACACCTGCCACTCCTTGCAGTCCTCCTCGTGTGCCATTCGGAACAACGTCACCGAGATGTAGAGGTGACAGAAATGGCCAAGAAACAGAAAGGGCAAGAGGAACGAGAGACCCCTCCACATCCAGGACTGGAATCCCTCTACCGTGAGATCCATCTGGTTTCTCTCTCCCAAGGCTCGCAGCCGGTACAGGCACCCGCTCTGGTAGTAGTACTGCAGGAACTGGACAAAGTTCTGGTAGATGTGGAAGGCAAGGAACTGGCTCCGGAACCTCTGGTACATGGTGCCCTCGGGCCAGGTGAGCATGACGCCTGACAGAAAAGTGGACACGTAATGCTGGATCACCCACCAGCCTTTGATCCTGGACCCGTTGCTTTTGAGAATGCTTTCCCTTATAGTCAAGGTGCAGTAATACCACACCAGCAAGAAGTTGAATATTTCGTCCGTGATCCGGAAATTGATGACGAAGAAACAGGTGATGGCCATGAACATCAGAATCATCGTCATGTAAAGCTTGAATTTCTCATATTCTTCTTTGTAGGCAAACTTTGCCTGGTCGCTGAGAAGTGTGACGTTTACGTTGCCCAGGACCAATTTGAGGTACAAGCCATTATTCTTCGGTAAATAGGCTTCCATATCAAAGAACACATTTTCCTTGTGATCGATTTGTGTCCGGATATCCTTTATTAGTTTCAGTTCGCTTTCATCACAAGTCTGCGCACACTTTGTCAACTTGTATCTGAGGTCTTTGAGGGATTTCCTCTGTTTGGTGATGGCGGCACTGCATGTCGCTTGAAGATACGTGAGCTCCTCGAGTTTTTGCTTGTATACTTTGTCAGTTTCCTGCAATTGTTGATATTCGTTGTCAGTTTCTTCCCTCTCCGTCTGAAATGCCGGCAGTGACATTGTGGCGCCTGATGTTTGCTGCAGAAGAAAGGTTATCCTCTAGTTCCTCTTCTTATTTCCAGTCTCAGTCAAGCAGAGTTGCTCCAGGTCTGTCAAGTTCATCACCATTCCAGTGTCACATGTCAAACTTCACTCGGTAGTCGTGTCCATGGCCAATCGGACGGTTGTGTTTTCCAAAAGTGATTTTATTGTCCTCGTCACTCAGGTTTGTGCAATCAGTGACAATGTGACAACGTCGGTGACAACAATTGATGACAAGCGCTCTGAAGGAATCTGCAAGCAACAAATGAACAAGAGAGAATGAGAGGATAATCTGTTTTGCGCATCATTTAAAACATGTATTTTATACTGGAAGGCAATGAGGTTGAAAGCCGAATATGGAGATTACTGACATCACGGTACTGACATAGTACTGACGTACATAGTACTGTACTGACGTTGCAGATGACTGATGTCGTAGACTGGCCGGATTATAGAGGTTATAGTACTGTAGCGTTAAAACAGCCTAATGGCGCTCATGGCTGGTGTTCGGGCCCTTGGTGCACTCCCCAGAGTAGCATCAAGCGGATTTGCTCTTGTCCCAGGCACCACTTATCGTACCTTCTCGGTAGCACCTGCCATGCGGGACAGAACTCACGTAAGCTATGAAGTCAAAGGAGATGTAGCCGTTGTTCGGATCAATGATCCAAATTCCAAGGTCAACACCCTATCGGTGCAAATGCAAAAGGAGATGAGCGAAGTTATGGATGAGATATGGGGAAACGATGCCGTTGGAAGTGCTGTTCTCATCTCCTCAAAGCCAGGTTGCTTCATTGCAGGAGCTGACATCAGTATGATCCAGGCCTGCAACAGCGAAGAGGATGCCACCAAACTGTCTCAGGAAGGACAAAAGATGTTTGAGAAGATTGAGAAGTCTCCTAAACCCATTGTTGCTGCCATCAATGGTTCTTGCTTAGGTGGCGGCCTAGAGTTTGCCATCGCGTGCCAGTACAGAATCGCAACTACGAGCAAGAAGACAGTCCTTGGCACCCCTGAGGTGATGTTGGGGCTCTTACCTGGTGCTGGAGGTACGCAAAGACTCCCTAAAATGGTTGGACTTCCCAGTGCATTTGATATGATGTTGACTGGCAGAAATATCCCAGCAGGTAGAGCAAAGAAGATGGGGCTTGTACATCAACTAGTAGACCCGCTTGGCCCCGGTCTGAAGGAGCCAGAAGAAAGGACAATAGAGTATCTTGAGGAAACCGCTATTGAATGTGCCAAAGGAATTGTCAATAAGACAATACCGCTATCCGGATCAAAAGGCATGATGCAGAAGCTTCAGGACTATGTCATGAGCTTTGGGTTGGTGCGGAATCAAATTTACAAAAGGGTCCATGGCAGAGTTATGGAGCAGAGCAAGGGACTTTACCCAGCACCCCTGAAGATCATCGATTCGGTGAAGGTTGGACTGGAACAGGGTCCTGCTGCTGGATATCTAGCCGAATCTCAGAACTTTGGTCGGCTGGCAAGAACCAGCGAGTCCCAAGCCCTCATTGGCCTTTACCATGGCCAAGTTGCATGCAAGAAGAACCGCTTCGGAGTCCCTGAAAGAGATGTGAAAACACTGGCCATCTTGGGAGCCGGTCTGATGGGGGCTGGTGTTGCCCAGGTAACAGTGGGCAAAGGCGTGCACACAATCCTAAAGGACACGACTGTGGAGGGACTGGCAAGAGGGGAGCAGCAGGTCTACAAAGGCCTTAACGACAAGACCAAAAAGAGGAGCATCACGTCTTTTGAGAGAGACTCCATACTCTCCAATCTGACCGGCCAGTTAGACTACAGTGGCTTTGAAAGGGCCGACATGGTCATTGAAGCCGTGTTCGAGGACATCGACATCAAACGCAGAGTGGTGAAAGAGGTCGAGGCCGTGGTCCCCCCACACTGTATATTTGCCAGCAACACGTCTGCTCTGCCGATTAAAGACATCGCTGCTGGCAGTAAGAGACCGGACAAGGTCATCGGAATGCACTACTTCTCTCCGGTGGACAAGATGCAGCTCCTGGAGATCATCACCACTGATCAGACCGCGAAGGACACCGTTGCCTCTGCTGTGGCAGTGGGTCTGAAACAGGGCAAAGTCATCATAGTCGTGGGGGATGGCCCTGGATTCTACACCACGAGGTGTTTGGCCCCCATGTTGGCTGAAGCAGTGCGAGTGCTTCAGGAAGGAGTCGGTCCCAAGAAGCTGGATTCTCTGACCACAGGCTTTGGGTTCCCCGTCGGCGCGGCGACACTGGCCGACGAAGTCGGCATCGACGTCGCCGCCCACGTGGCGGACGACCTGGGTAAGGCTTTCGGCTCTCGGTTCGGCGGCGGAAACGTGGAAGTCCTTAAAACCATGGTGGATCTGGGATACAAGGGCCGCAAATCAGGAAAGGGCTACTACGTCTACCAGCCAGGCAGCAAGGTCAAAGATGTCAACCCTGACATCGAAGGCATCCTCGAGAAATACAAGATGACTCCGAATCCCGCCGTGTCTTCGGATTCCGACGTACAATATCGTCTGGTCTCGCGGTTCGTCAACGAGGCGGTGCTCTGTCTGCAGGAGGGCATCCTCAGCGGCCCGGTGGAGGGGGACATCGGGGCGGTGTTTGGACTCGGGTTCCCCCCTTGCCTCGGCGGGCCCTTCCGCTTTGTGGACGCCTTCGGCGCCGACCAGCTGGTGGAGAAGATGAGGAGATTTGAAGCGGTTTACGGAAATCAGTTCACCCCGTGCCAGCTGTTGATTGACCACGCAAACGACCCCAGCAAGAGGTTTCACCAGTGAACCTGGATACCGTGTGCAGATACAAATGTCATAAAACCACACAAAAACCCAACATAGAACAACTAACAAAAAGATAACAAAAAATGATATTTTTGGCAACTAGACCAGTGCCTGCTCGGGGACCACAGAAGTCAGGAACGATGCGAGTTGGGCCTGTTATGCAATACACGTTTGTCAGAGTAAACTACCCATTGTACCCATCTTTTTGTCTGTGACCCTTTTATGCCCATGCATGGAGAATTCTGTATCTTTTTGTCTGTGTCCCTTTTATTCCCATATATGGAGTTCCGTCCGGGTACTCCATACATGGGGATTTGCGGTTGTATTGATACTATTGGGGATCTGTTGATCCCAGTGACTTTCCACTCGGCGTATCGCCAATAATGGTCTCCATGGATAGTGCCTGAACGGTTAACTACAGGGGAAGAGGGAGAAGGGTTAGCGGTTCCAAACTACAATGACATGCCCCAAAATAGGAACGCCAGGGTCAATGTGGTCAAAAGCAGGACAACAGATCATTTTAAATGCTGGATATTCTAGTAATTCAAGCAACTTATAAATATTGGGGGAAAAAAGGTTTGAACAGCAAAATCTGCCCTGCCTTAATATTCCTTCTTCCATAGAGTGGAGGAAGTTCAACCTGGTTAAACTCGCCTAAACTCCCTATAAAAACAAAACAAAACAAGGATGTTTATATCATCAATCAAACAGATCAGACGCCTTCAATTAGTTCAAAATGCTGCTGCCCGCCTCCTTACAGGTACAAAAAGGCGTGAGCATATTACCCCTGTCCTTGCCTCTCTACACTGGCTCCCCGTGAATTTTAGAATTGATTTTAAGGTGTTTTTATTTGTCTATAAATCACTAAATGGGCTCGCTCCATCCTACCTCTCCGCACTTGTTAAACCATATGTCCCAACCAGGGAATTGAGGTCTGCCGAAAATTATTTAATTGAAGTTCCAACCAGAAATTTTAAAAAGACCAGGGGTGACCGCTCTTTCATGGCCACGGCCCCGCGACTCTGGAACAGCCTGCCCCTCCACATCCGATCCCCCCAATCGATCGGGGCTTTCAAGGCCAAACTAAAAACCCATCTTTTTTTCCCTCGCTTTTAATAGCATCTAATTTCCATTTATGTAATGTAAACTTTCCATTTATACTTATCTGTCCTTCCCTCTTTTATGTGTCTTTTAATAGTGTTTTCCTTTGTTGCTAAATATTTTTGTGAACTTGCTCTGTTGTTTTGCATTGATGTTTTTGATTTTGCCTGTACAGCACTTTGGTTCAGCTTGCCTGTTTGTAAATGTGCTATATAAATAAAGCTTGATTTGATCAATATACATCATTTAATAATTTAACCTTTTACAGTAATGAGGCTTCCAGAGCATTGCAAATATATTGTTGTTGTCGGGCAGAAACTTCTTATCTCCATATTCATAACTTTTTGTGTTTTTTCAAACTGAAGTCAGTATGCTTCCGTGTCCTAAAGCCCTAAAGCTTAACCCATTCAATCCGATCTGTGTCATTTTAAGATGTTTAGCTATGACCATCATTTTATACTGGGGCTATTACAACAATCATCAAGCTCTTCGCACGAGTGCCTTTCTATGAGCTTGTAGATTTGCAATATTGTTGAAACATTTTGAACATTTTGTGCAAATCTTTGAATATGTATTTTTTTAAAGCCAACATGTTTAACTCAAATATTTACTTCTGGGAATTCTACACATGTCTTCTAAATCCTAACAGTTCTTTGTTTGTTTTGTACTTATGTTGCTATAATATTAGTGGTTCTCTGCAATGGTGACTAACAAGCACACACATAAAAGTATGTTGTTACTACAGTTAATGATTGGTTTAACCAATTTCAGTGTTAACAATAGGACTGCGACCAAAGATTAGGCACGCGCACACACACACACACACCCACACGCACACGCACACGCACACACACACACACACACACACACACACACACACACTCACACACACACACACTCACACGCACGCACACACACACACACACACACACACACACACACACACACACACACACACACACACACACACACACACACACACACACACACACACACACACACACACACACGTTCACTCATAGCGGGCACCGGGAGCAGAGAGACATGCTCTGAACACAAAGTCTTTGGTTAAAGGACACGCCATAACAATTACTCTCTTATCTATACAGCACACACACACACGCAATTATTTCTCCAATAATTGGCCAAATAATGGTATGTACTGTATATGAAAACACATAAACACATGCACTCTCTCTCTCTCTCTCTCTCTCTCTTTCTCTGTTCACACAAACTCAGAGGCATCTCCTATGAAGTGGTCAGTGGTGGAAAGTAACAAAGTACATTTACTCAAGTACTGTACTTAAGTACAATTTTGAGGTACTTTTACTTTTCTGGAGTATTTCCAACATCTCAGTATTTTCAGTACTTTTACTTCTACTCCACTACATCTCAGAGGCAAATATTGTACTTTTACTCCACTACAATTATTTGAAAACTTGAGCTACTAGTTACTTTGCAGATATAAATGATAACATTATAAAACATACATTAACCACTTTAGCCCTGTTTTATACCTACGCTATTTGAAAATATCAGATCTACAAGCTCACAACGCGTCGCATTGCGACGCGTTGTGAGCTTCTAGATCTGCTATTTTCAAACATTTTAGTACATTTTCATACCAATACTTTTGTACTTTTTTGCACTCTTACTCAAGTACATTTTGAATTCCGGACTTTTACTTGTAACAGAGTCTTCTATATTGCAGTATTGATACTTTTACTTTAGTAAAAGGCCGGGGTACTTTTTCCACCACAGCTATGAAGTGGTGGAAGAACTACACGGTAGTACTGTACACACAAGTAAAAGTAAAAATACCATATAAAAAATCAAGTAAAACAACCTGTATTTAAAGTTTAATGGAGTAAAAGTAAAACCATCAAATTCAAGTAAACCAGACCCCCACAGTGAATTTGGCCGCAGACCCCCATCTGCAAATGTTTTGTACCAGGGACCTCCAGAAGAGAAGGTTCGTGTTAAAACAAAATTAAGACTATTCAAAATGTTTATTTTCCATGTCAAATCATTGTGGTAGAGTAAAAGTACAATATTTTGTATCTGAGATGTAGTGGAGTAGAAGTATATGGTATCAAAAAAATTTAATGCCAAAGACAATAAACATAAGTACGAACAGCGTCTCCTAATCTGTATGCAAACGCGCACACACACACACACGCACGCACACGCACGCACACGTACACACATCAATTGTAATTGGACTAATTATGTACTATCTAATCTGAGCTGAAACACTCTCTCACACACACGCACAAGCACACGCACACGCATGCATGCATACTCACCCACAGGCAAATGTGTTGTAATTTGCAATGTAATTTCACCCTCTGTCCATCGTTCAATGAACTGAGGGAGCAATTACATTACAAACAATGTCTGTAAAAATTATAATAAACTACGGTGTTGTGTTGAGTGTTTGCATGCAGCATAAAACTGTCGTTCTCAAACTACAGCAAACTACACTGAGAACTACTGGTACTACTCAAGGACCCCCAAATTGATTTGTGTTTGGCCGCTGACCCCCATCTGAGAATGTTTAAAAACTAGACTAAAATGTTAGTGAGGGACTAGAAGAGATCAAGTAGAACTAAGACAAGTCGTGTTATACTTCTCGCTATTTTCACAATATTTTACTGAGGAACCGAGTCAAACAAAATGTAATGCCTCAACTCCTACAATACCAAATGCTGAGGGGTTTCCAGTTCAAATAGGATTATTTTGGGGGTCCCCAGTTCAAATTATGATTATGTTGGGGGGGGGGGGTCCCCCAGTTCAAATAGGATCATTTTGGGGGGTTGCTGCCCGAAAAAGTTTGAGAACCACTGGATTGGTTGATTGGTAATGGAAGGGGTGGAGTCTGTAGAGTATATAAGTACTGTGGTTGGTTGATTGGTAATGGCAGGGGTGGAGTCTTTAGACTATAATAAGTTTTGTGGTTGGTTAATTGGTAATGGGAGGGTGGAGTCTGCAGAGTATCTATAGGCTGTCATGGGGAGAGGATGTCACTCTGCCTCTCCATTCATCTAAGTTTTTTGTTAGATTTTTGCGTTTTCTTCAGATGTACCTTTTCTTTTCTTTTTTTGCAATGTTTGTTATCGTGGCCTGGATCAAATTAAAATCGTTATATAATCTCTTTGTTTCTGCCATCCTGCCTCTTGGTCATTTTTTTTTTTTACATTTGTGACTGGGTACAATGCTTTATGCCGCAAGTTGGCATTTTTCACTTTTAAAGATTATTAAAGTACAGAATATAAGCTTGATGTATCATTCATTGAATTCGGAACATATTTGAAGAAGATGTGCTCAAATCTGGTTATCTATGATAGTGCAAACTGAGATAATCCCTTCTAAAGAATTGTCACTTCGAGCACCTCTGAGCTCCAGGTAATGGTCGTGAACAGTGGGTAATTTATTCAGCCTAGCCACTTCTCTAATCACTCCCCCATTGACACCTTTCAGTCACTCTATTTAGTGCCAGGGACCCCCATAGAGGATCTGTGTTGTAAAAAATAGGCATTAAATAATCATCATCATAATAGATTTAATAAAATATTTTTTTGAAAATAGCAGAGTAGTGCGATCGGCAGAGCGAATAATGGGAGGCGAGCTCCCAGCGCTCCAGGAACTGTACAAAAAGCGGTGCTTGGTCAAAGCCAAGCGCATCATCAAGGACAAGCACCACCCAAGTCACAAACTGTTCAAACCCCTACAACGACCGCGAACAAGGATACTGTAGCAACATTAATGAAACGAGAGAACAAAGCCTAGCCATGACCAATCGAAACCACTATGCAAATCTCGGCCAAGTGTCTCTCCACCCCCCAAAGTAACACAGAGACTCGCTCTAAGCAGCCTAGTAGAGCCTACTTTGCCCTACAAATGTATCCATTTAATGATTCTCCCACGACTATATTTCGCAATAGAAACCTTCTTTAACATTCGAACTGTGTTAATATGAAATAAAAAGAAAAACACAAAAAAGAAAAAGTTAAATTCACATTTTCACTCTGTTTCCACAGACGCGACTTGGGGAAGGTCTTACCAGTAGGGATCACATTTGTCACGGTTTTTACTGACTTTGTGCCCACTTCGTGACAATAAACAATATAATGTAATGTTTTTTGGACGTGAGCTCAGAACTGGATTTGCATAAATCCTTGTGAGAAGATGGGATGAGATAAATAAGATAAGATAAATCTTTATTAATCCCTCTGGAACATCAGGTGATCCATGCCTCTGTGTGTGTGTGTGTGTGTGTGTGTGTGTGTGTGTGTGTGTGTGTGTGTGTGTGTGTGTGTGTGTGTGTGTGTGTGTGTGTGTGTGTGTGTGTGTGTGTGTGTGTGTGTTCACGGCCGAGCGCTTCACAGACGTTTTGTTCAGAAGAAACAGTGTCTCTGTGTGATGAATTATTAATGCTCACTAGATTTACTGTGCACAGATAGATAGAGAGGGTAGAGAGAGGGAGAAAGAGGAAGAGAGAGAGAGAGAGAGAAGGGCAGAGAGACATAGGGGAAATGGAGAGACATAAACCATAGGAAACAAGGCCTAGTGTGACATGTAAAGAACTACTCTCACATACCTGTAGCTTCCTGGTAATCTGCTCAGTGTGTATCCACACTGAGCAGATAAAGTAACTAATTACATTTACTCAAGTGCTGCACTTAACTCATTCACTGCCAGACTGATTTCTGGCTGTGTTTTTTGCCCGCTGCCGGCGATTTTCGTTTCTCTTAACCATTTCAACTGGTCACAGAAAATGTAGACATTATGATCCATCGTCCGGCCGTTTGTAAACACACAGGGTATCAGTGTGCGTCGCCCATCCAACCGCGACCGTCCCTTGCCTTGTAACAGCGTGTTGAATATACCATGTCTCGCCAAAAATCCTTAACATGAGTATTCTTGTCATTGTGCCTTCAAAGTACACCAGAGTGACACATACAGCTGTAAAAAAGAACAAAGAAAGAAAGAAATAAGTCAGCATTTTGTTTCTACCTAATGCGTGCAGTTTTAATATAATTCAGCACTAGCCTACTGTATGTGTTTCAACTTTCAGCCCCTGGCTCTCTTTTTGAAGTCAGTATGGCCCTCTGGAAAAGAAAGAATAGAAAAAGGTACTAGGTGCTCATGGACAGCGTTTCTCAAAGTGGGTGTCGTGTCACCCTAGGGTGCCGTGACAAAAGTCCAGGGGTGCCGCAGAATACTTTGATATTTAGAGTAATCAATATCACTCATCATTCATTTGAAAGCATTCTGCATAATGAGTACTTTCTACTTTTGGTACAATTTGATACCAATACTCTTACATGAGTACATTTTGAATTACAGACTTTTATTTGTAACAGGGTATTTCTACATTGCAGTATTGTTACTTTTGCTTAAGTACAAAATGTCAGTACTTTCGCTCCACCACTGACAGAATCCTGCGCTCTGGCTGATACTGACAATAAGCCTCTACGACCTAATACTACTTAGTACACAATACTACACATGCACAGTGTGGGTTAAGGTTATGGTTATGGCTTGGTGAGTGTAACACAGTCAGCACAAATGGTCCTCACAAGTAATCAAAACCTGCATGTGTGTGTGTGTGTGTGTGTGTGTGTGTGTGTGTGTGTGTGTGTGTGTGTGTGTGTGTGTGTGTGTGTGTGTGTGTGTGTGTGTGTGTGTGTGTGTGTGTGTGTGTGTGTGTGTGTGTGTGTGTGTGTGCACGCGCGCGCACACACACACACGCGACATACATAAAAGGGAAATGAAGATGAACAATAAGAGAGGAAGTGGGTGAGGAAACTAAGGATTTGTGAATTGCAAACAGCACACACACACACGCACACACACGAGCGCGCGCACACACACACACACACACACACACACACACACACACTCTCTTTCCATCTGTTTTACACACCAGCCGATGCACACTCAGTGTCTCTCGTCCACAAAGACGTGTGTGCACAGCACATACACTTATAGATGAAAAGGAAATATTGATTAAAATGTCTCCCAATGCCGCAGCAGTTTCAGAATGAACCCTTTGATCTCTGGTGTCACGAAGCAGCAGCCTGTGTGTGTGTGTGTGTGTGTGTGTGTGTGTGTGTGTGTGTGTGTGTGTGTGTGTGTGTGTGTGTGTGTGTGTGTGTGTGTGTGTGTGTGTGTGTGTGTGTGTGTGTGTGTGTGCGCGCGCGGTTCCGTGCTATGAGCTTGTATATCTGCTATTTTTATAATAGCCAAAGACATCGTAAAATGACACAGACATGTTCCCGTTCTTAATGGGTTAAAGGTGTTATGACATCCAAAAAAGGGGTAATCAGGCTTAGCTAATATTTTGATGAAGTCTGCGGTATATTTTATATTACCCGCCCCCCCCCCCCCCCTTTATAATGTACTGTATTCAACTGTATTGACTGTGCTCCTTCAGAAGGCTCCTTCCACCACAGAGAGAAGTGTCTGGTCTCTCCCTGCCTACACGTCTCCCCTCGCTCGCTCCACTGAACCAGGAAATAGTTTTACATGAAAAAAAAATAAATAATGTAAATCTGAAAAATTTATAATAATATATTTTTTGAAAAATATCGAAAATGTTTCGAATATTTATTTTCACACACGTCTTCTCCTCTTGATTACGTTGTACTGGGAGCTGACCAGTAAAACCATAGTCTAATATTGTTGTACTGGGAACCACTGTCTAATACTGTTGTACTGGGAGCTGACCAGTAAAACCATAGTCTAATATTGTTGTACTGGGAACCACTGTCTAATACTGTTGTACTGGGAGCTGACCAGTGCAACCACAGTCTGATACTGTGTGTGGTCTGTTGAAGCCTAGCTGTGTAGTTGCATGATCGGTGCCTAAAGATCTGATTGAGGAGGTGCCTGTTAATCCTGTTAGCTGATTGATTAGAACATTGATTGGAGCATCGTGGGTGGATTGCTGTTGTACTGTGGTTGGTTGATTGGTAATGAGGGGGTGGAGTCTGCAGAGTATATAAGTACTGTGGTTGGTTGATTGGTAATGAAGGGGTGGAGTCTGCAGAGTATATAAGTACTGTGGTTGGTTGATTGGTAATGAAGGGGTGGAGTCTGTATAGTATATAAGCAAACAGCTCAGTAGGAGTGGAGGCTGTTAAGGGGAGAGGTTGTAACTCTGGCTCTCCATGCATTTAAGTTGTTTGTTTCATTTCTGAGTTGTGTTTTCTCCAGTTGTGCGCCTGTTTTCTTAGACATGGACCTTTCACTGTTTTTAACTGACTTGGTACCCATTCATTCTGCAGTTTTGTTGTGACAATACGTGTGTGGGTAGATGGACAGGTAGTTACTTGCCTGCCTGACTGATGCAGCATGTGTACATGTGCATTTATTTAAATTGTTCAAACATTTTCAAAACCAGAGATTGTACTATTTTCACTACTTTAGTGCATTTAATGTACTTTAAATATGGAGACGTAAGGTTTCTGCCTGACACTGATGATATGCAATATGCTCAAAACCTATAGGGCTGTGTCTGACTCACCATGTTCTTAGTTGAATTGGATTTGGCAGTTCAATATGAAGGTTCCGTGATTTGTTTTATGTTTAAATGCCTCTATATTGTACTAGGCAACCCCCCCCCCCCCCCCCGAGCGAGCGCACACACACACACACACACACACACACACACACACACACACACACACACACACACACACACACACACACACACACACACACACACACACCAACCACTTCTTAAAGTTTCTTTGGGTCTTGTCAGATGCCAGGGAGTTGTTTTTGATGAACAAGGTTTCCACCTGACAGCAACGATATGATCTTACACATTGACCTGGTTTGATCTCTCTCTCTCTCTCTCTCTCTCTCTCTCTCTCTCTCTCTCTCTCTCTCTCTCTCTCTCTCTCTCTCTTTTCTGTATACATTTACAGGACATTTCCAAGGGAAACATTATGAGATAGTTGTTGTGCCGGTGAGGTAAGAAACCGTGGGGGGGCTTATGTGAGAACCTCACCGTTTACATTACATATAATAAAAGTTATTTAATATTAAAAGCAAAGACCAGCAAAACACAAAAAAAGCAACAAAAGAAAATATTTAAAAAATATATATGCACATATATATATATATAGAAACCTATGATAAAGGGTATAGGACAACTGCTAAAAATAAAAGTACAGGACTGAGCAGAAGAGACAAAAACAGTTTTCCATTTGGGTATTCAATGTATTTGTTAGGCTTCTTCTATAGGTAGGTAGTGAGGATGTGGCAGCCACCAAACTGAAAGGGCATTCCATAATGAAACTCCCCTATACTTGATGGCAAACTGTCCCCCATTGGTGGTACACAGCGGGACGTGCAGTTGGTTTGCTTGCCTAGTTGGATATGAGTGAAAGCTGGAATTTGGCTGGAAATACAGTTTGAAATGATCTGGGAGGTGGGTGTATTGGTATTTTGTTTTATAGGTGAATAGACATGTTTGGAGTACATTTATATTAACACATAAGCTGCCAATCGTGCATTAATGCGATCTAATAAATAGCGCGCTTGTCCGCCAAGATCGCATTAATGCGATCTAGTGATTAATTGTGGTTTAATCTGTGATCGATATTCTGTTTATTTTTCATCATAGGTTTCGAGTTCCACTTACTTGGTATAAAAAACGAACCGAGAGCTCCACTTCAATTTCTTTAGTCTGGGTGACGGACAGTCATCGTCGTCGTGTATCACATCGTACTTTAGGCCCGATTGGCAATCTGCGAAAACGTCACATCCGGTATGACGTATTTGACTGTTTGACTCTGTTTGGGGGGGGGGGTTGGTAGGGGCGAGTCAGCGAGGTGATCAAGGTGTCTATTTGCTGCTCTCTGCTGGCAGATTTGTAGTATGTGTTTAAAACCGCAGTCAGACAATTTATTTGAATGAAAAATTACAAAATAAAAAAATAAAAAAAACACGCTGGCACAGGGGTGAGTATATTATAAATAAACTCTGGCAGTCAATTAAAAATTGTTAGTATATTGAGTGTTGAGACGAGTCCTGTGGACTAGAATTTGTGGCCAATCTGACAAACCTTTTCGTAGTATAAATAATTTGTGGAGGCAAGCAGGATACTAGGTACTAGCCCATACAATATTACAGTAGGTTAGGTAAGGATATACTAGGCTGTAGTAAAGTGTTTTTAGACAGGCTCTGTTTAGAAATGGGCTGATTTTTCGGTTAATCCCCACTGATTTTGAGACTTTTTTTGGTTACGTGGTCGATGTGTTCTTTCCAGCTGTATTTTTCATCTATCATTATTCCCAGAGATGGGGTGGAGGCTACACTACTTGTTTCAATACCATCAATACTAAGCTTAGCTTCCTCAGGGTTGAAATATTATAAATTCAGTTTATTTTATGTTATATGACAGTTTATTAAGTTGGAACCATTTGGAGAGTATTTGCAGACCTTGATTCGTTTCGTTGATGAGTGTATTGAGATTTGTGTGGGAAAGGATGACGCTTTTGTCATCGGCAAATAAGATTGAAAATAAGGTATTTGATGCTGGTACATCATTTATGTAAATTAGAAATAGCAGTGGGCTAGGGCCAAGGGCCTCTCTCTCTCTCTCTCTCTCTCTCTCTCTCTCTCTCTCTCTCTCTCTCTCTCTCTCTCTCTCTCTTTCTCTCTCTCTCTCTCTCTCTCTCTCTCTCTCTCTCTCTCTCTCTTTCTCTCTCTCTTATTAAATACATTAAACAAGCAACCATGCTCTACGTAGACTGTTGTGTGGCATGGGTGTCTGTCTGTCTGTCTGTCTGTCTGTCTGTCTGTCTGTCTGTCTGTCTGTCTGTCTGTTTCACAACAGACACAATGAAATCTATTTATGTCTCCTAAAAGGATAGAACATGGGGCGAGAGGTGAAGGGGATCGATAGAGAGAGAAGAGAGAGAGAGAGAGATATGGGAGAGAGAGAGAGAGAGATAAGGACAGAAGAGTGTGTGTTTGGCGTGTGTGAGAGAGAGAGGTTAGTTTAAAATGCCAGGAGAAGACAGTGTGCAGTGAATAAAAAGCTCTTTATGTCTAGTTGAGTGATTTAGAGGATTATCCCTTTTTACAAAGGTCAACGCCGCTCTCTGGACACCAGCCAAAAAAAAAGCAAAGTTTAAAAAGCCACTGGGCTCACTATACGCCACAGATCACCAACACAGGCGTGACAGATCGCCGCCAAAGCCACATAATTTGCACTGAGCCGTTTGAAAGCAAAACAAACAGAGAACCGTGACATTAGAGATTATAACAGCCCTGAGCCCTGAGACGCATGCGGGCTTCTGACCCGTGGTGGACAAGAGTACTCAACCACAGTTACTCCAGTCAAAGATCAGGGGTCTTCAACCTTTTCAGGCCAAGGACCCCCTAACTGAGAGGGATATGAAGCAGGGACCCCCACCATATACTATATAACATTGTGTTGCAGATTAAAGCTTTTCATAGATGTTGGTTTCATGTTAATGTGTATTTTCAGATATTTAACAACCATCAATACTTAGTAAACTTTCACTCTGTACTTGGTCTGCTCTTTTTCCCCCTCTTTGCCGAAAATAGCCGATCTACAAGCTCACAACGCCTCGCAGCGCGAGGCGTTGTGAGCTTGTAGATTTAGATTTTTTGGCTAAAGTTGTCCTTAGAATAGGGATGCTAGGGTTCAAGTGGTTAATGTGAAAAACAACGATGCTATCACACAGAGATTTGGCGGACCCCCTGTAGCAACTCTGAGGACCCCCCTAGGGGTCCCGGACCCCCTGTTGAAGACCCCTGGTATAGATACTCCCATGGGTCAAATATTACTCCACTTTCGCTTCGAGTGAAAGTTGCTCTGGCAAATTTGTACTTGAGTCAAAGCTGTGTCAGGAATGCTCCCCCCTTATATCTGTTCTATGTTGGATCCTTGAAATTCAAATCACTTCCATCTTTAGGTCATTTCAGGGAAATGATTTCCAACATTTTTGTTCGGGATTGTAACTGCTTTATTTAATTAAATTGTTGAATTTTGATAGCTCTGTTCTAGTTCTTTGAGTATTTTAGTTTTTTTTTTGTGCTTTCTGTATTCTGATTCATGTATCTTATGTTGCTGTATGTGAACGTCTATTCCTGTTGCTAATGTTGACGGCTACATTGAAAACTTGAAAATGAAAGTTCTGGAACACTCACTTTTTGACATATCCAGATTGGAATCTGATTTGATTTATGAAGTCTGAACATAAAAAAAGTCACGTGGAATCCCTTTTTTTACAAATCCGACTTGAGACACAGTCAGAGATGGTTTCAAATGCGATTAAAATCAGAGTTTTAAAGATGCGTCTCTGTCTGAACGCTCTAACCTGCTCTAACCACCCAAGGTGCATATAACTGTCTAAAACGTCAATTGCAGTGCGACCCAAGTGCCACTGATGTCATTAGAGAGTTGAGACAAACACAGTAAATGTACTTAGTTACTTTACACCACTGCCCCCCCCCCGCCCCCCCCAGAATAGGCATGCTGAGGTTCAAGTGGTTCATGTACGGAGGTGAGATAATAATAATACAAATGATTTATATGGCGCTTTTCTAAATACTCAAAGTCGCTTTACAGTTTAATATAAAAACGACTTTATTAGAAAGAACTAATGCTTTCACATGCAGTCAGCCTCATCCTTCTATGAGGACTAATTATGAAGGGTAAGAAAAATAAGTGTTAATCAATAATTGACCACCGTCTCCTTGACTTTTGACCAGCAGATTGCACCATAATACGTCAGATATTGAGTTAGAGATGTAATGAATGATGTTTTTTTGTGGCCTGGCGTGTATTTGATGATAATTGAGTCATACGCAAACATGTGTCCTGATCAATACAGTGGCTTTGACCTGTATGGTTTATGTATTTCTCCTCTATATCCTCTCATCCTCTCCCTCGAAGAGCATCAATCTTCATCACATCGAATCCCTCTCGAAACATTAACCCATGAAGACCGGGAAATAATCTGTCATTTTAGATTTGAACCACTTTAAACATTATCTTATACTTTGGCTATTCAATATGAGCTTGTAGATCTGCTATTGTTTTTTTAAATCATGAACATCTTTGCAAATATTTGAATATATGTTTTATAAAGGGAACATTTTTAACTCAAATCTTTGCTTCTGGAGATTCTACAAATGCATGTAAAAAAAAAGTATGTTGCTGTAATCAGTGATGCTCAAACTTTTTCATGTCAAGGACCAACCAAAATGATATGTATTTGGCCACGGGCCCCCCCATCTCAAAATATGTTGTTCCAGGGAGTTACAAATGTTCGCTTTAAAAATATATATACACAGTATATTCAAAGATTTGCGCACATTTTTCACAATAAAAAAATAAATAATAGCAGATCTACAAGCTCAAAGCGCGGCACTCTGTGCCACGCTATGAGCTTGTATATCTTCTATTTTTGAATAGCCAAAGACATCTAAAATGACACAGATGCGTTCCCGGTCTTAAGGGGTTAATGCAAGGGAAATGTAATGTATAGCACATTTCATACACAGAGGCAAATCAATGTTCTTGACATGAAACATAAAAAAAGATATAAAAGGCATTTGCAAAGCATAACAAATAGGGAAATAAAGTAATCAAATGGGCTTTGAAAAAGTCTTTAGCGAACTAGCTTGGTTTGCGGAGTATACAAAGAGAGATTGAATCAAGTGGAATATAGTTTTATTTGGTAGGGAGGGTCTCTCTACCACAGGATATTCAACGGATCAATTTTCTTTTTTTGCTTTTATGATCACGGTTTGTTTCTTCATTCAGAATTCAAAATCAAACGCATCGATCAAACCCTCCTCGGAATATGCGCTTTTAACCCCTTCAATCCGGGAACGCATCTGTGTCATTTTAGATTTCTTTAAAAAATAGCAGATATACAAGTTAAAAAATAGTAGATATACAAGCTCATAGCGTGGCATTGACGCTATGAGCTTGTAGATCTGCTATTTTTAGCGAATCTAGTTTTTTTGTGCAAATATTTGAATATATATGTCACAGGGTGTTTGGAGAGCCAGGGTGATTGAAGACAGAGCGCTTGTTTTTAGGCACGGGGCTTCGGGGCGATGCGGGGCTTTTCGAGACAGGGTTTATTAGCGAGGCTCGTGAGGAGGAGGAGGAGGACGGCGCTGCGATGCGGGGGGTTATTACGCGAGGCTCGCGAGGAAGAGGAGCCTCCTCCTCCTCCTCCTCCTCCTCGCGTTTTAAACCGTCCCGTCCTCTCCTTCTCTCCTTCTCCTCCTCCGAGGAGGAGGAGAAGGAGAGCGCGGAGAGGCGGGGCTTTGATGCGCCGACGGAGAGTGGAGACCTGTCTTTTGTTGTTCCCCCCCACATAGCAACCATAATATCTATGAGGGGAACGCTGAACACGCGTTCACACGCACGGCGCGCCGACTTAGTGGAGCTTGAGGCCGAGGAAGTGCGCCCTCGCGCCTCCGGGCGCGAGTGCCCGCACTGACCGGCCGACGCTCCACTAGTCGACTCAGCGCCGTTTGATTTGTAAACCGATAGGGACAGAATAGTTCTTTTCATGGATCACTGTGTGTGTGTGTGTGTGTGTGTGTGTGTGTGTGTGTGTGTGTGTGTGTGTGTGTGTGTGTGTGTGTGTGTGTGTGTGTGTGTGTCAGGGAGAAAGTAAAACAAAAGCCAGAACACAATAAAAGTATCTAAACAGTCCATTGAAAGCATGTGCGCGTGTGCGTGCGCGCACGCGCGTGTGTGTGTGTGACTGTGTGTGTGTGTGTGTGGTAGCGGCCATATATGCTTGTGCACAAGCCTGGCTTGTGGCTCCCTCTAGTGTCTAGTGTTGCTTCTACAGAATTGCTGGGTGGGTGGTAAAAACGAGCGAGCCTTCTTCAATCACCCTGGTTCTCCATTCACCCTGTAACATATATACATCATTTTTAAAGCGAACATGTGTAACTTAAATCTTTGCTTCTGGGGGGTCCCTGGAACAACATATTTTGAGATGGGGGTCCGTGGCCAAATACATATCTAATAATGTTTTCTAAATCCTAACAGTATGTTACTTTATCAGTGGTGCTCCGACTGTTCCATGTCAAGGACCCCCAAAAGTATATGCATTTGGCCGAGGACCCCCATCTCAAAATATGTTGTTCCAGGGACCCCCCCCGGAAGCACATATCGGAGTTAAAATGTTCACTTAAAACATATATGTTAAAAGATTTGCACACATTTTCCACGATTTTACAAAAAATAGCAGATCTACACGCTCATAGCGCGGCACTCGGTGCCGCGCTATGAGCTTGTAGATCTGCTATTTTTGAATAGCCCAAAGAAATCTTAAAATGACACAGATGTGTTCCCGGTCTTAGTGGATTAGAGTTGAAAGTACATAGTGGGTTTTCCCATCAGCTTGCATTGCAGCAGTACGATCCAATACATTGGCTTTGCTGCAGATTTCACAACGATATGGTTTGAAAGCGTAAATCACAACTTGAATGAGTACGATAATACAATATAACTTATACAATTGCGGTGGCTGTATTGTGTCTCCCTGCTCTTCTATTGAGACATTTATATCCTGTGTCTAGGTGAGAACATGACCTTTGAAACCATCCTGTTTTTGGTTTGAAATTAATTTTGTTCAATTCCGGGGTAGAAGAGGACTATAGTTACATAATAGTGCAGATTTAAATATAATCACTATCATTCTGGCCTTTATTAGAAATGTCCAACACATCCTTGACCTTAATCACTAACCTTGTGGTAGCAATACCACAATGTAGATGACTCTGTTACAGGTAAAAGGCCAGTAGGCAAGTTTGGTCATTTCAAACATGATTATTATTAATAATTTTTTTGCAAGAACAATCAGCTTGCTAGAGAAAAGGCTGTCCTTGGAAGCTTATGGTGTAACACACACACACACACACACACACACACACACACACACACACACACACACACACACACACACACACACACACACACACACACACACACACACACACACACACACACACAGGCCGGCTGGCGGCTGGTCTTGTTTTTATCACATTAATTTGCCGCACCTGTGCGACATCATAGCAGATGTTGAGAGAAGACAGAGAGGTTCTTCTTTTAGTAGCTACAGTCATGGAAGTATTCACTTTATTTTTGAGCGGTGTAGCCGCTCCTATAAGTGGGTTTTGAGTCCGTCGTGAAAAGACCGTCGTGAAAATTTGTCTTTCGCTGTACTGTGATTGGCTGACTCTATTCACACCCTTTGCTCAGTACTGTGATTGGCTAGCGAGACGCATGATGAAATTAATAACCTATAAATAGCACCACGCACTTCAAAAAAAAAAATATATTTTTTAAGTGAGCTTCCATCACTGTTGTTGCTAAATAACACAGCTCACTTCACACTGGGTGTGTTTTTTTGATTTATTGGTGAAAGGAGGAGAAGTCAATGCAATTAGCCTTGGTGAAGCCCAGCACATCCACCTCCACAACACTGGTGGACACTCTGGTAGGCTTACTTTTGATTTGATTTGATTTGATTTGATTTTGGTACAAGATGATTTACAAGAAGTAAAATCATTCAGACTTTAAACCCAGGATAACACTTTAAAGCATAAGGAGACACTTGTTTCCAATGTGGTCCTGCAGCTGCACTCTTGATTTTTTTGTTTATTAAACGTCCTCTCAGAGAGGTTTTAATCGTCGGTAGCTCAAAAAAAAAAAAAAAAAAAGTTACTTTTCTCAGAAGATAATCCTGTAACGTAACGAGTTACTTACTAAAAGTAACGTTACCCAACACTGATTATGATCAAGTAGGGCGTTAATTTATGAAAATAAAATAAATATAATATGGAGATAAGAGGTTTCTTATCTCCATATTCCAGCAAATAAATGGTTGAAGCTCTACTTTAAAAAGTGTTTTTGTTTGCTTCATGAAGGATCCTTCACACACGGTTCAGTGGACGGTGATAAGAAGCCGTGACCTCGCCGTCGCCCCCCTCTGACATTTGATGGCACGACGCTCACTGAGCTGATATTCTGCTGTTCAGCGCGGCGGCGTGTGATTGGTCCTGAAGGGCAGCCAGGTCTCGGTTGTCACGGCGATATAAGACAAAACACATTAACCTCCCCGATGACACCCCCCTGACATTTAACATGACTGAGTCATCCACAGGCCTCACACGCCAAGTACACACACACACGCACACACACACACACACACACACGCAAGCACACACACACACACACACGCACACACACACACACGCAAGCGCGCACACACACACACACACACACACACACACACACACACACACACACACACACACACACACACACACACACACACACACACACACACACACAAGCACACATGCATGCACACACACACACACACACACACACACACACACACACACACACACACACACACACACACACACACACAGACACAGACACAGACACGGACACGGACACACACAGACACACACATGCACAGTGGTGTAAAGTAACTAAGTACATGTACTCAAGTACTGTACTTGAGTACACTTTTGAGGAATTTTTACTTTATAAAGTAAAAATTGGGAGTATTTTCCATTTTCAACACTTTTACATTACTACTCCACTACATCTCAGAGGCAAATATATTGTACTTTTACTCCACTACAATTATTTGACAGCTTTAGTTACTAGTTACTTTGTAGATTTTGATTATTATTACAAACCATATATTAACCACTTTAGCCCTACGTATATTTCGGCCATTTGAAAATAGCAGATCTACAAGTTCACAATGCGTCGCGATCTGATGCATTGTGAGTTTGTAGATCGGCTATTTTCAAAAATGTGTATACATTAGGAACTTGTGAAATGGGTTATTGTGCACAATGAGTACAGTACTTTTACTTTTGGTACTTTAAGTATATGTTAATGCCAATACTTTTGCACTTTTACTCAAGTAAATTTTGATTATCAGACTTTTACTTGTTAACAGAGTATTTCTACACTGCAGTATTGATACTTTTACTTAAGTAAAAGATGTGAGTACTTTTTCCACCACTGCACACGCATGTACGCACAAGCAGATACACACACACACACGCACGTGCACGCGCACGCACACGCACACACTCACACAAGCAGACATACGCGCACGCGCACACACACAAACACACACACACACACACACACACACACACACACACGCACACATGCACACATGCATGCACGCACACAAAGACAGGCACGCAAGCACACACACGCGCACACATTCAGCACTTTCAACTTGGCAGCCATGTTTTGGTCATGTCATTATACACGTGCTGCCTGTAGGCAGTCATAGCTGCGGTGTCAAGCTGCTGCCGCTCCGCACCGCGACACCACAGCTATGACTGCCTACAGGCAGCACGTCTGTGGGTTTGTCTATAGGTGAGAAGAAGAAGAAGAAATAAATTCAAACAAATATTTCCACTTCACTTCTCTGCTCTCTAGGCCTACTCCTGCAAACCAATGTCTTCCAGTCAGACTCAGGGATGCATCGGGTCAGGTTTAATGTAGGGACACTGCGGTGCTTAAACCTAATGCACCTCTGGGTGAGTTTTGGGCTTGTTGCCATTTCTATCAGCACAGTGAATTAGAACCACAGCACCCTGAAGACACCACCACCCCCCCCCCCCCTCTCTCTCTCTCTCTCTCTCTCTCTCTCTCTCTCTCTCTCTCTCTCTCTCTCTCTCTCTCTCATGATCAGTCAATCGCTTGTGTTCCACTTTGGATACTTTAACTTCTTATTTATTGGTATCACTTTTTAATATCAATGCTAAATATTATCATTAAAATATCCAATTGTCAATTATTTGGGGGCCCATGCACTTGCAATACCCTCACAGTGGGCCAGGGCTCACAGGTTGAGAACTCTGCTGTTATAGAGGAATACTGAGGTGGTTAAACTCAAACGGGGCCCTCAGGTAGTTTCAGGGCCCCCCTTGCTTTTTTTTACCGGTCCGTTTTACACAGCTGCTGTAGGCGGTCAATTAAAACCTCATTAACATGAAACAACAAAAACACACAGATGAGGATGTGGGCAGATACACAGGGACACACTCTCACACAAACACACTAAGTGCAGTTTGTGCACACGCCTTGTATGTGAGAGAGAGAGAGAGAGAGAGAGAGAGAGAGAGAGAGAGAGAGAGAGAGAGAGAGAGAGAGAGAGAGAGAGAGAGAGAGAGAGAGAGAGAGAGAGAGAGAGAGAGAGAGAAAGCGGGGGGGGGGGAGACAAGGAGGAGGGGGGAATTAAGACCGGGAACACAGAGATGTGTCATTTTTTTTATTTCTTTAGCTATTAAAAAAATCACACCCTGTGTGAAGTGGGCGGTGTCTTGCTAGCTAATCACAATACTGAATGGAGTCAACCAATCATGTACAAAAAATAAATACATTTATTGAAACACTCTTTATGATGGACGAAACCATAACTTTAAAAAAACAAAATTATGTTTTTTTAAAGTTATGGTTTCTTATATAGGGCTATGCACATGTGTCATGTGACACTGGCCAATCACAGTCCTGAATAGATTGTGATTGGCCAATCACAGCGCAGGATAATTGTACAAATTTCCAAACCTCACTTATAGCGGCGGTTTCACCGCTCAAAAATAGCAGTTATACAAGCTCATAGCGCGGCACCGAGTGTCACGCTATGAGCTTATAGATCTGCTATTTTTTTTTTATCGTGAAAACTTAAAGCAAACATTTGTAACTCAAATCTTTACTTCTGGGGGGGGACAAAATATTTTACAAATGTTTGCTTCTTTTATAATTTTTTTTGAATACCCAATGCAATCTTAAAATGACACAAGATGCGTTCCCGGTCTTAATGGATAAATTGCCTATTGTTAACGACCGCTGCAGGGCCTAAACGTGTGAACTCTTTAGAAGCCATTTCTCTGCTCTGACTATTCTGGCAAGCTTCAAATGAGCATGATTATCTTCTTCAAATATTTACATGAACGACACATCATTATTTTGAAAAGATTCTGTACTTTAATAACCAGTAAAAAGCTGACAAAACTATCACGGCCCCCTGTTGTGTCCCAAAGCACTGTACCTGGTCCCATATATGGGCATGTCATTACTATGTGACATGTTGATGATATCAGGGAACCATATATGGGGATTTGTGGACTTTGGAGATCTGCCGATGGGACTGTCTTCAGACCGGGCACGGCTCTCCCCTGGGGCGTCGGCGACAAGCGCAGCGAGTTAGAAGCCGGTCGGTCGGGCCGTTATCGAGCTGAGACACGTGGACAAGCTAGAATCCTCCTACATAGATGCTGGCCTGGCAATGTGCTCCAATTCACTGATATCTCAACCTGTGGCCCTGGGACCTCTGGTGGGTCGCGAAGGTATTGCAAGTGTAACGCCCGGGATTCGAACCCGGGTCTCCCACGTGGAGAGCCAACATCTTAACCGCTATGCCGTAGGGATATCCCTATCGCTCGGGGGAGATATTAGACTTTCAGGCCATCAGGCTGAGGTAGAGAACCACTCTGTTACACAAGTGGGCCCCCAAATATTTGAATGATCATGTAACATCAATATTAAAAAAAACTTGAAAAATGATGGGTTTTCATTGCAATACTGATGATTAAGAACTTTAAGTATACCATGTTGGTTCCACTGACCCAAGCCGGAACACAATCAATCGATTGATCATAAATCAATAAACGTGCTCGGAAAATGCACGTTTTTTTTTTTTGCCCGTGTCTCGCGTACACACACTTACTGTAGGGCATCACCTGTTAACGAGCCGGTCTGAATACATGATGATGCGATATCATTGATTTGTCAATAAGCTCAACCAATCACCTCGTATCTCCTCGTGGTCAGCGATAACCCCCCCACCCTACAGCGTGTATTTACAACGTGGCTGTATAGGGCGTAAATGTCACGGTCATTAAAGTGGAGCGGAAGTCAATTAGCCATGGGCTCTAGATGACGTCCCCATTCGACCAATCAGAGTCAGGACAGGGGACTTATTTGGTAGATGAATCCACTACAATACATTACTTTTCAACAGTAAACAGAATCGAAGCTTGAAATAAAAAAGACAATATATATTAAATTCAAAATGTCATCGCAATCGCAATATTAGCCAGAACAATTTAAATGTAATTAGATTTTTTCCCCCCCAATCGTTATCTCTGGTCTGTATGTGTGCCTGCATACAGTTAAAGTTTGAGGATATACAGCTGTGTGTGTGTGTGTCAGGGTGTGTGCTGAGGTCATAGCTCCATCATATTCCACCTGACTTTTACACAGAGCGTGTCTCCAGGCTTTACATAAATCTCTCTTTAACCCATTAAGACCTGAGAAGATTCTAGAAATGTCTTCTAAATCCTAAAAAAAAATTGAAAAAAAAACCCACTTTTTTTTTTCTCGATTTTTCAAAAATAGCAGATCTACAAGTTCATAGCGCGGCACTCGGTGCCGCGCTATGAACTTGTATATCTGCTATTTTTGAATAGCCTAAAGAAATCTAAAGTGACACAGATGCGTTCCAGGTATCAATGGGTTAACCCGTAAACCTCCTGCCCGACGTTCACATCTCTGCCATCATGAGCGTTTTACGGCTCACACTCTGCAGAAGGTTAATGTGATTCTGTTTGACCGGGCTCTGTGTCAGGCTCCAGCTGGCAGCCGACGGGGGCCGCAGGCTCCCAAAGAGGCTGGAGCTCTGAGGAGTTTTTGTTCCATCAGCAATTTGGTAACTTCAACACAGCCTGGGCTTCCCAAACTTTAACCCATTTAGACCGGGAACGCATCTCTGTCATTTGAAGATTAGACTATTCAAAAAATATTTATTTTCATTTTTTGTGAAAATGTGTGCAAATATTTGAATATATATTTTTAAAATCAAACGTTTGTAACTCAAATCTTTGCTTCTGGGGGATTCTACAAATGTTTTCTAAACCCTAACAGTTCTCTGAATAAACTTATGTTGCTATAATATCAGTGGTTCTCAACTTTTTCATGTCAAGGACCACCCAAAATTATATGTATTTTGCCGTGGACCCCGATCTTAAAATATGTTGTTCCAGGGACCCCCCAGAAGCAAAGATTTGAGTACAAAATGTTCGCTTTAAAAATATATATATTCAAAGATTTGCACACATTTTCGCAATTCAAAAATATCAGATTTACAAGCTCCTAGCGCGGCACTCGGCGCCGTGCTTTGCGATTGTAGATCTGCTATTTGTTATAAAATATGGATAAAGTGGTTACACAGATGCGTTCCCGTCTTATTGGGTTAACACAGGCAGGGCTTCCCAAACTTTAACACAGGCTGGGCTTCCCAAACTTTTAAGGACTCGTGATTTGGGAAGGTACAGGAGCGGTCGACAAACCCCGCCCCTGGACCGTTTCCATTGGCTGAATCACACCGTAGCCTTGCCGTGTGTTATGCCGCCCGACCGTTTACAGGATGTATATTGTCGCTGTCCGGCAGAAACCTCTTATCTCCATATTTTAACTTGTTGTGTTGTCTGCACGTCGCTCCTGGTCTGTCACGAGAGGTTTTCACATCACTAGATCGGCCACATCAGATCACTATGGTTACTCAAGAGGTTATACGTGAGCAACCAATCGGACTCCGTATTTGGGCATAACGGTCAACCCACGATTCCCCTCATCACGATGACGGTTGCAACTCATTCAGACAGTATAAAGGGCGAGTGCAGTTCCAACCTGTAGAGAGAGAGAATATTGTACTCAGGACTTCAATTTTACTTAACGCTACTAGTTTGGTTGTTTCTGAAGCTTCCTTTTTTAAGATGCTTCTACGGACATTATGGTGCAGATTTGTAGTTCCATGGCCTTTGAAGAGGAAATGCGTCAGTTTGTTTGACCCTTCCAATGGTTCAAAACCTTCCAACGGTTCAAAACCTTGCAACGTTTCAAAACCTGGCCAGCATCACACATATGCATCTCAACCTTGGACTTCCTCAGCCATGGCAATGACACCAGTGACCCTTCGTAGGAACTGTAATTTAAACATTCAAAACTCAAGGCAATACTACGTAAGATACGTTACACACACTGTTCATGGGTCGCAGTGCATCCACATGACCTCATTAGCTGACACTGGGATGTTTCTCAAATGTACACAAAGTCTTCAGAGTACAAGGAAGCGCCTGTATTCGACAAATGTTGCGAAAACCGTTGTAAAGTCGGGTTTGAAAACGGCTGCGCTCCCCGGAAAAAGGATCGCAAAAGGGCCTCGGATCGAACAGCCATCGAGAACCAATCAGCCTTTTCAGGTCGAGGACAAGGACATGTTGCGGTGTATAGCGTTTGCAACGGCCGATCAGTACCATTTGCCGAGCCTTTGCCAAGACCTGATAGCTCACGGTTTAAGTGAAGTGCATTTGCCCAGAGATGCTTCAAATGTACTGGTGATGAGCACAGACATGGCGGCAAAGGCGGATGACAGTGCACTGATATTCTTCTTCAGGGAAGGCTCAACGGTATTCTGGAATGTCAAAGAGAAAACGACAAACACAGTGATGACAATGTTGGAGCGCCACGAGATCCAGCCCTATGAGGTAGCATTGGTCCAGAGGGAGAATGAAGAGATAAGCTACAAAATCCGAGAAGGGAAATCAAAGCTTGAGCGCGGCAATTTCCTCCTGAACGGCAAGATGGATCGAGACGACGACGCTGTGTTGGATAAGTTTGCGTTCTCAAATGCGCTCTCTCTATCGGTGAAGCTTGCCATATGGGAGATATCCGTGGATAACTTTTTCAAGTCGATTCAATCAGTCCCAGAGACGCTGAAGGCTGGTAAAAACATCATAGTGTCTCGGGCAGAGGTCATGCAGAAGATAGGAGAACTGTTTTCTCTGAGGCTCCGCGTGAACCTGAGCTCTGACCTGCTCATCGCACCCGATTTCTACTGGGACCGAGAGAACTTGGAGCGTCTCTACGACGACACATGCCACTTCCTCAGCATCAACCGCAGGGTGAGGGTCGTGAACGAGAAACTTCAGCATTGCACGGAACTGGCAGACCTCATGCGGAACCACCTCAGCGAGAAACACAGCTTGAGGTTGGAGTGGATGATCATTATTCTCATCACCATTGAGGTCATGTTTGAACTTGCGAGAGTGATCTTCTGAAAGGATCTGCCTGCCGCCACGTCTTCTGGACGGACGTGAAAAATTATTCATGTCTGTGACGTTCATGTACATACTTTTCCACACCAAAACGTTAATATGTCTTCCTACTTCACCTTTCTGCAGAAGATAATAGACTCTCTACACAACTGTAGTTCCCTATTCCAGAAGGTGGCATAAACATTTCCTGTTCCTGGTCGGTTTCATGCAGCTTCATCTAAGCCCGGCCCGCCCCTCTCTGTTAAGCCCCGCCCCCTCGGACATTCTTACAGCTGGCTCATTGACTTCAATGCAAATATCATAGATTTTATACGTTAAATATTTGTTCATTTTTGGAATCAGAGCTTCGAAATCTATTCCAAATCCGTCAACAAGGCCTGCCGTATGCACTGGAAAAATATGTGCGTGACTATTAAAGTCACGCACATCAATACTGCACTGTAGAAATACTCAATACTCAAATGTTACAAGTAAAAGTCCGGAATTCAAAATGTACTTGAGTAAAAGTACAACAGTAGTGGTATCAAGATGTATTTGAAGTACCAAAAGTAGAAAGTACTCATTATGCAGAATGTCCCATTTCAAGTTTTCAAATGTATAAAAATATTTTGAAAATAGCAGATCTATAAGTTCACAATGCGTCGCGATGCGACGCATTTCGGCTATTTTCAAATGGCCGGAATGTATATAGGGCTGAAGTGGTTAATATATGTTTTGTAATAATAATCCAACTCTATAAAGTAACTAGTAACTTGAGTTTTCAAATAATTGTAGTGGAGTAAAACAAGTACAATATTTGCCTCTGAGATGTAGTGGAGTAAAAGTAAAAGTACGGGAAGTTGGAAATACTCAAGTAAAGTAAAAAATACATTAAAATTGTAATTAAGTACAGTATTTGAGCAAATGTACTTAGTTACTTTCCACCACTGCTCATCGTGGCGTGGCTATGACTGTGCCAGTATGTGTTGGTTTATGAAATTTAATTATATGTACAGTATGTAAGCCTATATACGCCTAATCAGTGAAATGATTAATGATGAATGAATTAGGAGCAAAGCGGTGATATGGGGAGAGGGGTGAGGGAGGTTAATATGGGATGTGAGAGCTACAAAGAGACAATTACTGTAAGCCAGCTTTAACATGGTGCTTTGTGTTTAGTAGTCTGCTGTATGGATAATATATCAGCCTGGATATCTTGTACCAGTCAAGCATTATAGGCTTGATATGAGGGCATACGACTCTATCTCTCTCTTGTTATACAATATCAGTGGTGGAAAGTAACTAAGGACATTTACTCAAGTACTGTACTTAAGTACAATTTTGAGGTATTTGTACTTTACTTGAGTATTTCCAATTTCCAATACTTTTACTTCTACTCCACTACATCTCAGAGGCAAATATTGTGCTTTTACTCCACTACAATTATTTGAAAACTTTAGTTACTAGTTACTTTTCAGATATAAACTATGATATAATGAAACATACATTAACCACTTTAGCCCTATTTTATACATAGGCTATTTGAAAATAGCAGATCTACAAGCTCACAACGCGTCGCATCGAGAGCTTGTAGATCTGCTATTTTCAAATATTTAGTACTTTTACTTTTGGTACTTTAAGTACATTTTGATGCCAATACTTTTGTACTTTTACTCAAGTACATTTTTAATTTTGGATTTTTACTTGTAACAGAGTATTTTTATATTGCAGTATTGGTACTTTTACTTAAGTACAGAATTTGAGTACTTTTTC
>NC_137621.1:3724227-3734227 GCF_963280865.1 Gymnoscopelus braueri | reverse complement strand
TGTACTTTTACTCCAGTACAATTATTTGAAAACTTTAGTTACTTTGCAGATTTAGATTATTATCACAAAACACACATTAACCACTTCAGCCCTACAGTATATATATTTCTGCCATTTGAAAATAGCCGACTCACAATGCGTCGCATCGCGACGCATTGTGAGCTTGTAGATCTGCTATTTTCAAAATATGTTTTATACATTTTGTGACATGGGACATTCTGCACAATGAGTACTTTTACTTTTGGTACTTTAAGTACATTTTGATACCAATACTTGTGTACTTTTACTCAAGTAAATTTTGAATACCTTACTTTTACTTGTAACAGAGTATTTCTACACTGCAGTATTGACTTAAAGCTGCTTGTAGAATGGCTAGAATGTTTGCTAATGTTGTGCGACACAGTAGCATGACGACGTAGGGCATTACATTTACATAAAGAACATGTAAAAAAAGTTGAAACACAGGGTTTCTGACAGCAACGATATTCTGGTCTTTTTTCCTCCTCTCTCATAAGTCACTGTGGATGAGCGCGTC
The DNA here is from genome assembly GCF_963280865.1 of Gymnoscopelus braueri. Classification (NCBI taxonomy): domain Eukaryota; kingdom Metazoa; phylum Chordata; class Actinopteri; order Myctophiformes; family Myctophidae; genus Gymnoscopelus; species Gymnoscopelus braueri. The sequence goes on along the minus strand of NC_137621.1, from coordinate 3,733,692 downwards.
CGCTAAACGCATACATTGTCATTCGTTTATCGTTCTGCTTCCATCTGTTAAGGCGACATCGCCACGAGGCACACAGTGATTCAGGTGCGTCGGCTATAATTACCGTTAAAAATGGTCGTAATTGAAAGGCCATACAGTGGGGCTCGTACATCTGATGCATCATCTGCAGCACATTTTGTCTGAAGTTTTTTTTTTCTTCCTTATTTTTCCCTAATTAGCATATCTGCTGGGTTCCCAATTGCCTGAGCAAAGTTTCTTAAAGGTTTTCCAGTTGTGATTAATGAACGTAACACTTCACCATGATGTCCCCCTACAGGGAGCTTACAGTGTGTGTTTGCAGGTAAGTGTGTAAAACTAAAAACCTACTCCCTTCATGTGTAGCATGTATCACCTCTCTCTCTCTCTCTCTCTCTGCCCGCTTCTATCTAAATAAAGCTGTGTGTGTGTGTGTGTGTGTGTGTGTGTGTGTGTGTGTGTGTGTGTGTGTGTGTGTGTGTGTGTGTGTGTGTGTGTGTGTGTGTGTGTGTGTGTGTGTGTGTGTGTGTGTGCGCGTGTGCGTGCACTTGCGTGTACATGCGTGTGCTAGCTCAGGAAAAAAATGAGAAAAATTACCTTCAGGCTTGGTGAACTATAAAATTCACTCACCTCTTCTCTCTCTCTCTATGTGTGTGTGTGTGTGTGTGTGTGTGTAAATGTGCGTGTGTGTGTGTCCTCCAGTAGTATCCAGACCATTGCAGTTACCTTCATGCTTGATGGACTGTAACATATCCGTGTGTGTGTGTGTGTGTGTGTGTGTGTGTGTCTGTGTGTGTGTGTGTGTGTGTGTGTGTGTGTGTGTGTGTGTGTGCGCACATGTGCGTGTGCGCGCACACGCACATGTGCGCACATTGACTCTCACTCACCAGTGAACTCTTGACCCCTGATTGAAAAAAGTCACACATGACACACAGCAGGCACAGAGGAGGTGATGAGTCTCACACACACACACACACACACACACACACACACACACACACACACACACACACACACACACACACACACACACACACACACACACACACACACACACACACACACACACACAGTGAGAGACAGAGACAAGCATGGCAGAGACAACACACACACAGTGAGAGTTCAGAAGAGTAAAGGTCTTCTAAAGACGCTGAGCGACTGACACGTCCAGTAATTCATTTTGCGTGTGTGCACGCACAGCTCCAGTTTGGCTCCCTGCGGACGAAAATGACGTAGATGCCCGTACCTTCTTTTTATATACCTTGAATAGTTCCAGGAAGTGATCAGATTGGGGGTGAGATTGTTTGTTGATGTCAACACAGACCTCTTTGCAGCCTGAAGGGCTGAACCTTTCATCTCAATCAGAACTGTAAATAACGTCATGTTGATGTTGATAATCTATGTGTCCTGAAGAAGAGAAGCATTATCATCATATTTTAACATTCTTCTGGTGGAAATGGACTCAAAGAGACAAGTTGGAACAAAGGAAACTAGGGAATCTCCTGGATCGTCCATACGAGGCCTGCCATTGGGTGAGAGAGAGGGATTTACTTTTTGCAATTATTTGCTCTTATTTAGAACATTGAGGAGAGCTTTCTGTTTGGGAAATACTGAAGATTTGTTTTTTTTTCTTACATTGAAATATATTGAATATTTTGTATTCAGTTTCCTTGTTGTGATTTTAACACCTTTAAACCCTTACACAGTACATCGACTTATTTGAAAATAGCCGATCTACACGCGCACAACGTGTTGCGATCAACACGTTGTGAGCTTGTAGATCCCCCAAAATACTTTTGAAACATTTCTTGTGGTCCTTGCGGGTCCTTGACATGAAAATGTTTGAGAACCACTGACTGGTTTAAACAACATCAGGCAATACAGTTTGACTGACTTCTACTCACTTAATTATTTAGGGCTTTGTTGGCGGTGACCCTTGAGAAAAGATCCATTTTGGGACCCTCCTGTCACTGGATGGGACACTCACACTAACCAATTAACTGCATGAAGACCTGAGGCGATCTTTTTTTTTTTTTTTTTTTTTTTTTTTTACAAAAATAGCAGATCTACAAGCTTATAGCGCGGCACTCGGTGCCGCGCTATGAGCTTGTAGATCTGCTATTTTTGAATAGCCAAAGAAATCTAAAGTGACACAGATGCGTTCCAGGTCTTAATGGGTTAACAACACATTCCATGCCAGCGTTTAATCTCATAATGTACTCACCAGTGCCAGCGTTTTATTGTTGTTTGTTTTTGTTTTTTTCACGTCGCCACAGACCTCGTTAAAATCCTTAAGATTGAGCTCTAAACTGTCTGTAAACTCAGCGGAGATCCTTCTCCGTCGCCCAGTGAAAACCCCATGCAAAACGCAATCGCCATCTTTGTAGTCAGAACGGTTTATGTTAAACAGTGATCAGCGACGAGAAAAACTACAAAGACAAAATGGCGTTTCAGTGTCCACTTTAGAATGGAGGCAGATGGGATCGGCAAAACCGGAACCCGGATAATTCCGTTTCCGGTGGTGCTACCTCGAAAATCTCAGAAAGTGCACTTTTTTTTTCTTTCGAAAAAACAAAAACAAAACACCACTTCGCGTAGATCTACGCGATTGGCACGTGGCGGCTTTAAATAGGTTTGCGTAGATCTACGCGATTGGCAGTCAATGTGTTAAGAACCCGAGGCCCATTCTACAAAATGCCTTCTAAATCATCATGCCAAGGACCCCCGAAATGTATTTGGCCGCGGACCCCAATCTGAAAAATGTTTTGTGCCGGGGACCCCCAGAAGAGAAGATTTGTGTTACAAAATTCTAAATTGTGTTACAAATTGTTTTGATATTTTTCAAATAATTTCAAAAATAGCAGATATACAAGCTTGCGAGCTTGTAGATCTGCTATTTTTGAAAGCCAACGCAAAACATCTAAAATGACACATGTGCTTTCCTGTTTTTAATGGGTTAAACCCAGTGGTGTAAAGCAACTAAGTACATTTACTCAAGTACTGTACTTAAGTAAACATTTGAGGTATTTTTACTTTATTGGAGTATTTCCAATTTTCAGTACTTTTACTTGTACTCCACTACATCTCAGAGGCAAATATTGTACTTTTACTCGACTACAATTATTTGAAAGCTTTAGTTACTAGTTACTTTGTAGATTTTGATTATTACAAAACATACATTAACCACTTCAGCCCCTCCCCCCTCGATACTGCTCCTCAACTTGATCTATCAGTGGACAAACATCTCTCTATTGATCAAATGATCAAATCGTTCGGTGTTGGCTTGCACATGATTCACCTCAATGTGAATTCCCTTGTAGGAAACAAGCTAACACAAATCAGGCAGATGTTTTATGATGGTAAGGTTGACATTTTAACTTTCTCTGAAACAAAACTTGATCACACGATAAGGGACTCTGAGATTGAAATTGAAAACTACAAACTTTTCAGAAATGATAGGAGCATTAATGGGAGAAACGGAGGTGGTGTATGCATGTATGTACATAAGGACAATGACTGCGTCCTTCGCGAAGACCTGAAGGATGCAGCCATTGAAGCTGTGTGGGTCGAGATCATTTTTAAAAATGCCAATCCTGTGCTAGTCGGTACCATATACAGACCTCCTAACCAGACTGATTTCTATGAAAGACTTGAGGAGTGTTTAGCTAAGGTGGAGTGTGCGGAGACGATACTTCTTGGTGACTTTAACACAGACATGATCCGTAAGGAAGCGTCAGTGTATAAGTCATTCAAGGGGTTTTGTCATCGGCACTCACTCCACCAGCTGATCACTCAGCCCACAAGGCTGTGTGCTACCACTCAAACTACCATAGATCTCATTCTAACAACGGACAAGGACAAAATCCTCAATAGTGGTGTTTCTACCTGTGGCATATCTGATCATAACATGATCTTCTGCACCAGAAAGAAACGTAAACCTAAGACCGGTTACCACAAATCAGTCACGATCAGAGACCTCAAAAACTATAAGAGTGAGGACTTAGATCACAGGCTAGAGGAACTGGACTGGTCCGACGTACTAAACAGCACACAGGTAGACGAATCTTGGCTTGGTTTCAAAACCAAATTCATTCAAATTTTAGACAGTGTGGCTCCCATGAAAACCATCAGGGTCAAAACCCGCCCGGTACCATGGATGAATTCGGACATCCTTACTGCCATGAAGGTCAGAAACAAAAAGTGTTCTGAGCTTCATAAAGGTAGGATCAAACTCGCCATGTGTTTTAACAAAGGTCTCGAATCCCACGTAGCTAAACTTGTAAAACAAAGAAACAAGCTAAGAAACAAGGTTAATGGCATGCTCGAATTAGCAGAAAAAAGCTTCCTTGATGACAAAATTGAGGAAAATAAAAGCAAACCACGAGAGCTTTGGAAGCTATTCAACAACCTACTAGGCTGCAGCAAGAAATTGAAAACCAGGTTTACAAACATAAGCCTCAAGGTGAATGACACTCTCTTCACATCCAAACATGAAGTGAGTAAAATCCTCAACATATTCTTCACGACCATAACCTCAGATTTGGTTGAAAAACTACCCCCTCACTCTGGGTGCTATGGTGAAGAGCATATTGACTCATTTTACAAAAAACAGGGTGTACGCAAAGATGATTTTAAACTCTCCCCTGTGAAAACAGAAGAGGTGTTTAAAAAATTGAGTGCTCTTCATCAACACAAAGCCACAGGCCTCGACAATATCCCCGCCAAATTTCTAAAAGACTCAGCCGCCTCCATTGCTCCAATCATTACCCACATAATAAACCTCTCCGTCATACAGGGACGGGTCCCTAACGATTTCAAAAAAGCAAGGGTGACCCCTCTGTACAAAAAAGGAAACAAATTAGACCCTGGCAACTACCGCCCTATTTCTATTCTTAGCTCCATTTCGAAAGTCATGGAGAAAATAGTCTATGAACAGGTCGATAAGTATCTTGCCGAAAAAAATCTAATCTACAAATTCCAATCTGGCTTCAGAACAAACCACTCCACTGACACATGCCTTCTCTATTTGAACGACTCTATCAAACAAGATGTCGACAAGGGCAAATATTGCGGCATGGTCATGCTGGACCTCCAGAAGGCCTTTGACACCGTCAATCACCCAATTATGATCAATAAGCTCAAAGCAATAGGTTTTGATGATACGTCAGTGAACTGGATGAGATCCTACCTGGAAGGGAGGGAGCAAGTGGTGGAAGTAAACGGCACCCAGTCCCCCCCCCTCCCTGTGACTTGTGGTGTCCCACAAGGAAGTATACTAGGACCTTTACTGTTCCTGATATATGTGAATGACATGTCATCGGCCTGCGACTGCAAGCTGTTCCTGTTCGCAGATGACTCGGCCCTGCTAGTCTCGGACAGGGACAGGCTGCAGGTTGAGAAAACTCTCAGCTCCGAACTCAACAAGATCTGCATCTGGCTCTCTGACAACAAACTTTCATTACACCTGGGTAAAACAGAATCCATCCTCTTTGGGTCCAGTCCTAACCTTAGCAAGGCAGAGAGTTTCACGATCAAAGTGGGTGATGATGTCATCCAAAGAAAGGATGAAATTACCTACCTGGGCTCCATCTTGGAGGCAAACCTCTCTGGTAACAAAAACGCCGAAAAAGTGATCAAAATTGTCAACCAAACAACACGCTATTTGTGGAGGATTGATCGCCTAGTCAGTAAGAATACTCTGAAGATTCTTGCAGGGGCCCTCATTCAAGGTCATTATGATTATGCATGCACTTCATGGTATCACAACACCTCCAAGGCCTTAAAAACAAGGCTCCAAACATCCCAAAACAAACTTGTAAGGCTACTTCTTGGCCTCAATCACAGAACCCATCTAACCCCTGCTCATTTTGCTAGGATTGGATGGCTTAGGTTTGAGGACAGAGTACAGCAACTTGCTATGGGCCTGGTCTTCAAGATACACCACAACATTGGGATCCCCCTGTATTTGTCAAAATACTTCCAAAATGTTAATGCAGTCCATGATCATAACACCAGAGGCAGCTCCACGGATCATGTTCAACCCAGATTTGGCTCAACTAAGGGTATGAACTCGTTCTCATGCTATTCAACAAAAATGTGGAATGCCCTACCAAAAGGAGTAAAGGAGTGTAAAACCCTACTCACTTTCAAAACTGCCCTAAAGATACACCTTCAGGAGGCTGCAATTCGAAAATGGCCCCTGTCTAAGTCTTAACCTACCCCCCCTACCCCCCCCCCCCCCCTCCTTCATTTTCCTCTTTTGTATATATATATATTATTTTTTTTTCTCTCGTCATACCAGTAACCTGAAAGCTGATTGTATGACATTCTGTATAGTAGTGTGTATATCTGCCTGCCTCTTACATTTCATCATGATTTGTGTGCATGGGGTTCTCATCTTAAACAAGCGTAATGCTTAATGAGGGTTTCCAGTTTAGTAGACCTTGTATTGTGAATTTGTACTTCCATGTACTGTTATGTACTGTCATGTACTATTCTCATGTCTTTCTAAATAAACTACATCAATCAATCAATCAATACATTTCGTCCATTTGAAAATAGACGATCTACAAGCTCACAATGCATTGTGAGCTTGTACTGTAGATCTGCTGTTTTATACATTTGAAAAGTTGTGAAATGGGAAATTCTGCAGAATCAGTGCTTTCTACTTTTGGTACTTTAAGTACATTTTGATACCAATACTTTCGTACTTTTACTCTTAAGTAAATGTTTAATTCAAACGAAGTTCCGAAAGGAAAATTAAGTTGTTTGAAGTTGAAGATTCCAGACTTTTACTTTTCTACATTGCAGTATTGATACTTTTACTTGAGTAAAACATTTGAGTACTTTTCCCACCACTGGTTAAACCAAAGCTCGTAACTCTAAGACGATGCGAGGGTTTCGAAATGTTTTTAGCTGAGTCAGCCACTAGAATTACTCACATTTCTGCAACATAACACCCTGTAGAATTGGGAGAAGTTTCCTCAAGTTATAATATTTCATGGTAATTACTTGCAAGCACAAAGCAGAAATGTCTCCAGAAAGAGATTGATCGCACACCAAGTTCACACATATCTCAAAACACTGTGGACACTAATAGCTTTCTTAATTGTTTGTTTTATTTTTATTTTTAGCTTGATGATGTCTGTATGCCTTGTAAGAAGAGATGCATCACTGACATACAATGCTAATTCATTCAGTGGAATTAGCTTGTCTCCAAGATACAGATAAACTATTTATGAAATAAACATAAAATAGGTATAAATAAAAAACATCGCGTGGATGCACCTGGGACGTATCATCAGTGTTGTAGCCATACGTTACTTTTCCAGTGGTTCTCTTTGGAAGCTGTTGGAATATATTGTATTCTTATTTTGTGTGTGTGTGCTTTACATAGATTGTGCATTACATTCACCCATTCACACACCGATGGAGGAGGGAACCGTGCAAGGCACCAACCTGCTCATCGGGAGCAATTAGGGGTTCAGTATCTTGCTCAAGGACACTTCAACACTAACTCATCGAACTGGGATCCTTGCGGTTTCCAGTTCACTCTACCCTACCCGGCCACTCTACCCCTGAGCCACTGCCGCCCCGGCAATAAAGAAACAAACATGCACACTAATGTCTAATGTCTGAAATAATTATAAACAGCACTATTTACAACATTGCTTGTAGGGTTATGGGAGCACTGTAATTGTGCTTTGTAAGCATATATGACACTAGTTAAAGGGTGTAGAATTATGTGTACTCGGGCAATGAGTAGCAAAATCCACTTGTTATTGTGAGGTCTCTCTCTCTCTCTCTCTCTCTCTCTCTCTCTCTCTCTCTCTCTCTCTCTCTCTCTCTCTCTCTCTGCAGATGCATTGGAAAGCTTTATAGTGTCTTATTAGGTCCACCATCACCATGGTTAATGAGACTCATTCACATGGACTAGAGAGAGAGAGAGAGTGTGCTGAGGATGCTATCCTCATATCATTTATCAGAATTTGAGAAAAGAGTAAGCCCAACGCGCGTACACACACACACACACACACACACACACACACACACACACACACACACACACACACACACACACACACACACACACACACACACACACACACACACACACACACACACACAGCTTAATAGCTGTTAGATGCAAAACGAGTGTGGGTGTATCTGTGCGTGTAGACGGAGAGATAACTATAGCTTAGGTTGGGCTTGTGTGTGTGTGTGTGTGTGTGTGTGTGTGTGTGTGTGTGTGTGTGTGTGTGTGTGTGTGTGTGTGTGTGTGTGTGTGTGTGTGTGTGTGTGTGTGTGTGTGTGTGTGTGTGTGTGTGTGTGCGCGTGTGCGCGTGTGTGTGTGTCAAGGGCACTGTTCGCCATTCATATGTATTCAGAAGAAGTACTCTGTTTATGTTGTTTTTATTTTACTTATAAGTAAAGGTAGCAATACCACAATTGAAAGATAAAAGTAAAAGTCCTGTATTCAAAATATTACTTGAGTAAAAGTACAAAAGGCATCAGACTATACCTAAAGTACCAAACACTGCTCATTTTCGCAGCACATTTGGATTTATTTAGTTTTTAGTCAGTCTTTAGAATACAAGTAAGACGCGCGAACGCTGGAAGCGAACGCAGCTCGAAAATATTGTGTATTTACGGACTTGTAATCCGTGTTATTTCACTGTGATGGGGAACAGTGTGTGTGTGTGTGTGTGTGTGTGTGTGTGTGTGTGTGTGTGTGTGTGTGTGTGTGTGTGTGTGTGTGTGTGTGTGTGTGTGTGTGTGTGTGTGTGTGTGTTGTTGCATTTAAATCAGAGCATTGTCTAAATTCCTGCACTCTGGCGCCCTCTACATAGGTAGTGCATGCACACAGACAGACACACAGACAGACAGACCCACAACCTGAGCAGGTTTACATAGCTCCACTTGGTCGGAGGCGCGCCGCGCCTCCTTCCGCGTTCGCAACAATTCCATTTTGTTTTAGTCATATTTTAGTCATCTGAGATGTTTTAGTCTAGTTTTAGTTGACTAAGGGCAGATTCACACCTGTAGTTTGGTAGACTCGGTGCGATTCGGGGGTGAAGTTGCAACATGTTTTATTTGGTGCGGTTTGCGTTCACACTGCACTTTGTTAAACGCACCAAACATGTAAACAAATGTCGCGCAGTTGAAACGGTCGCTCGTTTATTGGACATAATTTCTAGGGAAACATATAAGTCCAAATAAATACCGTAACGAAATAAATACATGTATTTATCTTATTGTATTTTTTATTCATATTGTGTTTTTTATTTATGTCATTGTCGATTTCGTTCATTTAATTGTGGGAGGTCAATTTATTATTACATTTTCGGACTAATGGACTTCCATAGAAACTCACCAACATGTTCCTGTCTTCCATGAGATTGTATAGAAAGTACGTTCAGATGTTAATGACGTATCTTCATTGTCAGTCCT
>NC_137621.1:3686727-3719227 GCF_963280865.1 Gymnoscopelus braueri | reverse complement strand
AACATACGTTTGTCAGAAAACTGATTTAGAAGATTTTTTTTGAATCTGTCTCAGTCAACGCATCTGTGTCATTTTAAGATTTTGTTGGCTATTTTTTAAAATATAAAATAACATTTGTGCAAATCTTTGAACATGTATATATTTTAAAGCGAACATTTGTAAAATATTGTGTTTCAGGGACCCCCCCAGAAGCAAAGATTTGAGTTACAAATGTTCGCTTTAAAAAATATATATATTCAAAGATTTGCAAAAATGTCCAAAGACATCTAAAATGACAGAGATGTGTTCCCGGACTGAATGGGTTAATGGGTGTCTCCAATGAGGGATCACGTTACCGCCTGACACGTCCTCGGCGCTACGGATCGTTACCTCGACCTCTTCCATGTTCACCAGGGAACTTTGCTCAAGTTCTGTGACAATGAACGCAGGGACAAGAATCAGATGACTTCCTGTGTTGGGGGGGGGGGGGGGGGGGGGTCAGACCCATTACGCTTCCATGTGACGAAACTCCAGTCTTGAACAAAGTACTCAACCCGCAGTACTTGAGTAAAAGTATAGGTACTCCGGTCCAAATATTACTCAACTCCAAGTGAAAGTTCAGTCAAAGTTGTACTTGACTTACTGTACTGGTGTAGCTTGGTTTAAAACATCTTTCAAGTATTCAAAAGGAATATAAGAACGCTCGCCCCCAAAACACGCTCGCCCCGGGTCAAATCCGGGGACCTCGGAACGCTCGCCACCTGGTATTCCTAAACGTAACCTCAGTAAAACTATGCCTAAACCCAACCTTACTCCTAACCTTAACCTCAGTAAAACTATGCCTAAACCTAACCTTATTCCTAACCTTAACCTCAGTAAAACTATGCCTAAACCTAACCTTATTCCTAACCTTAACCTCAGTAAAACTATGTCTAAACCTAACCTTATTCCTAAACTTAACCTCAGTAAACCTATGTCTGAACCTAACCTTATTCCTACACTTAACCTCAGTAAAACTATGCCTAAACCTAACCTTATTCCTAAACTTAACCTCAGTAAAACTATGTCTAAACCTAACCTTATTCCTAACCTTAACCTCAGTAGAACTATGTCTAAACCTAACCTTATTCCTAAACTTAACCTCAGTAAAACTATGCCTAAACCTAACCTTATTCCTAAACTTAACCTCAGTAAAACTATGCGTAAACCTAACCTTATTCCTAACCTTAACCTCAGTAAAACTATGCCTAAACCTAACCTTATTCCTAAACTTAACCTCAGTAAAACTATGTCTAAACCTAACCTTATTCATAACCTTAACCTCAGTAAAACTATGTCTAAACCTAACCTTATTCCTAAACTTAACCTCAGTAAAACTATGTCTAAACCTAACCTTATTCCTAACCTTAACCTCAGTAAAACTATGTCTAAACCTAACCTTATTCCTAAACTTAACCTCAGTAAAACTATGCCTAAACCTAACCTTATTCCTAAACTTAACCTCAGTAAAACTATGCCTAAACCTAACCTTATTCCTAAACTTAACCTCAGTAAAACTATGTCTAAACCTAACCTTATTCCTAAACTTAACCTCAGTAAAACTATGTCTAAACCTAACCTTATTCCTAACCTTAACCTCAGTAAAACTATGTCTAAACCTAACCTTATTCCTAAACTTAACCCCAGTAAAACTATGCCTAAACCTAACCTTATTCCTAAACTTTACCTCAGTAAAACTATGTCTAAACCTAACCTTATTCCTAACCTTAACCTCAGTAAAACTATGTCTAAACCTAACCTTATTCCTAACCTTAACCTCAGTAAAACTATGTCTAAACCTAACCTTATTCCTAAACTTAACCTCAGTAAAACTATGTCTAAACCTAACCTTATTCCTAAACTTAACCTCAGTAAAACTATGTCTAAACCTAACCTTATTCCTAAACTTAACCTCAGTAAAACTATGCCTAAACCTAACCTTATTCCTAAACTTAACCTCAGTAAAACTATGTCTGAACCTAACCTTATTCCTAACCTTAACCTCAGTAAAACTATGTCTAAACCTAACCTTATTCCTAACCTTAACCTCAGTAAAACTATGCCTAAACCTAACCTTATTCCTAAACTTAACCTCAGTAAAACTATGTCTAAACCTAACCTTATTCCTAACCTTAACCTCAGTAGAACTATGTCTAAACCTAACCTTATTCCTAAACTTAACCTCAGTAAAACTATGCCTAAACCTAACCTTATTCCTAAACTTAACCTCAGTAAAACTATGCCTAAACCTAACCTTATTCCTAACCTTAACCTCAGTAAAACTATGCCTAAACCTAACCTTATTCCTAAACTTAACCTCAGTAAAACTATGTCTAAACCTAACCTTATTCATAACCTTAACCTCAGTAAAACTATGTCTAAACCTAACCTTATTCCTAAACTTAACCTCAGTAAAACTATGTCTAAACCTAACCTTATTCCTAACCTTAACCTCAGTAAAACTATGTCTAAACCTAACCTTATTCCTAAACTTAACCTCAGTAAAACTATGCCTAAACCTAACCTTATTCCTAAACTTAACCTCAGTAAAACTATGCCTAAACCTAACCTTATTCCTAAACTTAACCTCAGTAAAACTATGTCTAAACCTAACCTTATTCCTAAACTTAACCTCAGTAAAACTATGTCTAAACCTAACCTTATTCCTAACCTTAACCTCAGTAAAACTATGTCTAAACCTAACCTTATTCCTAAACTTAACCTCAGTAAAACTATGCCTAAACCTAACCTTATTCCTAAACTTTACCTCAGTAAAACTATGTCTAAACCTAACCTTATTCCTAACCTTAACCCCAGTAAAACTATGTCTAAACCTAACCTTATTCCTAACCTTAACCTCAGTAAAACTATGTCTAAACCTAACCTTATTCCTAAACTTAACCTCAGTAAAACTATGTCTAAACCTAACCTTATTCCTAAACTTAACCTCAGTAAAACTATGTCTAAACCTAACCTTATTCCTAACCTTAACCTCAGTAAAACTATGTCTAAACCTAACCTTATTCCTAACCTTAACCTCAGTAAAACTATGTCTAAACCTAACCTTATTCCTAAACTTAACCTCAGTAAAACTATGTCTAAACCTAACCTTATTCCTAAACTTAACCTCAGTAAAACTATGTCTAAACCTAAACTTATTCCTAACCTTAAAGGGATAGTTCACCCAAACAATATATTTCTTTCTATTGATTAGTCACCCCATGGAGAATTGATTTAAAAAATGTTGTCACATTCCTATCCAATCATTTGATGACCAGCGGACCGGTAGGCGGCGGTTCTGGTAGGAGATACAAAGGAGACTCTTTGTGTCTCCTACCGGAACCGCTGCTGGTCATCAAATTATTGTCTTAGGAATGCGACAAAAACAATGAAATATCCATGAATTCAAGTCTCCATGGGGTGATAATAGATAGATAAAAAAGTCATTTTGGGGGTGAACTATCCCTTTAATCTCAGTAAAACTAATACAATAATACACGAACCGCTGGGCCCAAGCCGTCTGCAGAATAAAAGTGGGGGCGAGTGTATTTTGGGGCGAGCGTTCCGGGTTACCTTCAAAAGTACAAATTACAACTTACATTTTCTTTTCAATATCAACGCATTAATGTATTGAAATTGAGAATACAACATTTGATCGGCTAGTTAACCCATTAAGACCGGGAAAACATCTCTGTCATTTTAAGATTTATTTGGCTATTAACAAATAACAGAGCTACAAGCTCATAGCTTGGCACAGAGTGCCGCGCTATGAGCTTGTAGATCTGCTATTTTTTCTAAATCGTGCAAATGTGTGCAAATCTTTGAATATATATATATATATATATATATATATATATATATATATATATATATATATATATATATATATATATTCTTTTTTAATGCGAACATTTTTAACTCAAATCTTTGCTTCTGGGAGTCCGCGGCCAATTTTTGGGGGTCCTTACATGAAAAAAGTTTGAGAACCACTGATTTTATTGCAACATAATTATTTTTCCAAAAACTGTTAGGATTTAGAAGACATTTGTAGAATCCTCCAGAAGCAAAGATTTGAGTTAAAATGTTCGCTTTAAAAAATATAAATATTAAAAGATTTGCAAAAATGTTCAATTTTCTTAAATAAATAGCAGATCTACGAGCACTCGGTGCCGCGCTACGAGCTTGTACATCTGCTATTTTTTAATATTCAAGGAAATCTAAAAATGACACACAGATGCGTGCCCGGTCTTAATGGGTTAAAATAGCCGATCCACAAGCAGGTGTCATGATTGGTGTATGGTTCTTACCCAACTTCTACCGTACTAAATGTGTGGCATGTATAAGCATTGATATTTTTATATCAGAATAGAAGGAGGGGTCGAGGGGTGTCTATCCCCTTTTATGTATGCTAGACTGGTGGTTTTCAACCCTTTTCATGTCGAGGTCCATTATTTATTAAGGCATCTGCTTTGGTTACCGTGGTAACGACGAAGGCGTCATGACGTCATGAGTTTTATCTCTTTATATTATGTTCTTCATATTCGTTTTCCTCTGACACTGCAGATAGGACCTTGTGAACCCATGTTCTGCTGTGAGATACTGTATGTCTTCATATATTGACTTGTTCCTGTACATTCCTGCAAGCTTGGACTGAGGCATCCCCCCCCAAAGTGCCATAGACCAGGGGTTTTCAACATTTTCAGGCCAAGGGCCCCCTAGCTGAGAGAGAGATGAAGTGCCCCCTCTATATTGTATAAAATTGTGTTTCAGATTAGACTTTTTTTTTTACTTGGTCTGCTCTTTTTTCCCTCTACAGCAAACCTCTTTGCCAAAAATAGCCGATCTACAAGCTCACAACGATCTGCTATTTTTGGCTAAAGTTATCCTCAGAAAAGGGATGCTATAGGGTTCAAGTAGTTAAGGTAAAAAAAACAATAATCCTATCACACAAAGATTTGGCGGACCCCCTGTAGTAACTCTGAGGACCCCCTAGGGGTCCCGGACCCCCTGTTGAAGACCCCTGCTAATAGACATTGACTTCCTCCGTCTGTCCACTGAATGAATGCTGCTCGCCATTTTTTTCTGTAAAACTCATGCTGCACTATTGTTTTATTTTCATTTTACACCCCTCGCGCTCTCGTAAATCAAAATAAATCCTCGCGCTCTGTAGTGACGTCGGTGATGCTTGGGTCGAGCTGCAAGTGACGTTTTGGACAGTTTGATGTGTGACTTGGGGTGGTGAGAGCAGGTTACTGTGTTCAGACTGAGACGCATCTTTAGAATCAGATTTTAAACCACCTCTGAATGTTGTAAACATGGGTTTCCATGTGACCTGTCTCTGTTCAGACGTCATAAAACACATTGGATTCCAATCTGGATGTGGCATAGATCTGATTTAGGCTGGATTTGGCTGCCAGTTTAAACAGGGCCTAAATAACATGCCATCTTGTTCACCGTCCATCTCATTGCAACCAGCCAAGCCCCCACATTTTAATTCCAGTACTTCTTACTTTTTACTTTTACTCAATTAAAAATGTTGTATACAGTTACCTTTACTTGTAACAAGAATATTTCTACATTGCGGTATTGCTAATTTTACTTCAGTAAAACAAAGAAAAACGATTCAACTGTAATGTCATCACACTGAAGAATGGCTCCATGTTGTTGATTAACTCAAGAACAGCAGCAGCTCTGGACAGAGGGAGGGCTGGGCTGATGTAGACACACGTCTGGTTGAGGAGGACATTCTCTCACTAACTGTCCTCTTCATTATCCACATGATAAGAGAGATAAGAGTGTTGGCCAAAGAATGATGCACTGTATGTACTGCTTAAACGTATAGAACCCAATCAAAGTCTCTTTGTCTGACCACTATGTAAAGAAACAGTTCAAACCACTGTCAGCTGCCGGTCTGCTTCAGTCTGAGGTGGAACACCACACTTCTAACAAAGCCAACACTCGCCCGACTCATCCGGAACAACAAGGAGCTCCGCTGTTGTCTCGTGAGCCGTGACGTTCTCAAACATCCCGTTTGTTCTCCTTGCCCTGTGTGGCCACAGCTTCTGCGAGGCCTGTCTGGAATGTCTGGTTCGTGAGAACGGACCTCCTATGAGCTTAATGGCGTCAAATTATCTCTGCGAGAACTTCGCCGCAGCTTCGACGCCGGCGAGGAGACCCGAGGTCCTCCTCTGCCCTCGGCACGGCGAGAAGCTCAGCCTCTTCTGTCTGGACGACGAGCGGCTGGCGTGCGTCGCGTGTCGCGGTTGCGACGGACATAAGAAACACCGGTTCGAACCCGTCGAGGAGGTGGCGCGACGCCGCAGAGAGGAGCTCCGGGAGCTGCTGAAGCCGTTGAAGAAGAGAGCGGAGGTTTTCGATCAAGGTAGCTATAGGCCCGTCACGATTATTACATCATCGTCTAATCGCAATTATTTGAGATGATAGATTTTTTTTTCGCATAAACGTTTCCATGTTGAAAAATGTTTCACACATTTTCAAATATTAAAAAAGCATAAATAGCAGATCTACAAGCTTACAACGCGTCACTGTGCGTTGTAAAACAAATTGCAGATCTACTCACTTCGTGACGCATTGTAAGCTTGTAGATCAGCTATTTCTGCTATTTTTAAATGTATAAAATGATTTAATATGTCAATAATTTCTATGTATATTAATTTATCTGCCCTGTTCAATTTTTGATTACGAAGCCTAAAAGGTAAACACACAATGAAATAGTCAATTGCAATTATTTGAGTGACAATTAATCGTCAACTTACATGTGTAATCGTGACAGCCCTAGACGAAGGCAGAGCTTATTCCGACCTGATGGAGATACGCCGCAACAAGCTCCGGGAGACGGAGGCGGGCGTTCGCCAGAGAATGGACTCTCTTTTGGGGTTCCTGCAGCGAGAGGAGAGGGCCAGGGTCGCCGCGCTGAGGGAGGAAGCCACGCGGAAGAGTCGGGCGACGAAGGCGAAGACGGAGGGGCTGAGCGGAGACACGGCGACCCTGTCGGACGCCATCCGAGCCGTGGACGTCCAGCTGAGGGATGAGGACAACGCCTCGTTCCTGTGCGAGTACAAGCCTGTGGAGGAAAGACTGGCTCTCACACTACAGGTACAGTCAGTGGTGGAAAAAGTACTCAAATGTTTTACTTAAGTAAAAGTATCAATACTGCAATGTAGAAGTACTCTGTTACAAGTAAAAGTCCGGAATTAAAAATGTACTTGAGTAAAAGTACAAAAGTATTGGTATCAAAATGTACTTAAAGTACCAAAAGTGAAAGTACTAAATGTTTGAAAATAGCAGATCTACAAGCTCACAACGCGTCGCGGTGCGACGCGTTGTGAGCTTGTAGATCGGCTATTTTCAAATAGCCTAGGTATACAATAAGGCTAAAGTGGTTAATGTATGTTTCATAATATCATAATTTATATCTGAAAAGTAACTAGTAACTAAAGTTTTTTGTTAGTAATTGTAGTGGAGTAAAAGTACAATTTTTGCCTCTGAGATGTAGTGGAGTAGAAGTAAAAGTATTGGAAATTGGAAATACTTAAGTAAAGTACAAATACCTCAATTGTACTTAAGTACAGTACTTGAGTAAACGTACTTAGTTACTTTCCACCACTGGGTACAGTACAGCAGTGGATCCCAAACAAACACATTTTTTATGGGTCGCGAGTAGCCCTGGTCCAGAGCGTTAGTGAGTTCTCTCTAACGCCCTGCCAGGCGCTGGGCTCTGCGCTTCTACAAGGAATTCCACAGTAGTTAAAATAAACAAAACCAGAAAATATTTCACCGGAAGGACAAATCTGGTCAATAGAAAAATTCCATTCACCAGATCTGTAGAGCAGTGTATATCAACCCTGGCAAACGTCCCAATTTTGGGCCGGGGCTACTGCTGAGGTGTGCCGCGCCGTTTGAAGGAGGTTTGAAAAAAAAAGATTTTGAAAAAAAAAAAAAAAAAAAACAATTTTTAAACAATAACAATAATCAGGCATGCAAACAGCCCCGAGGTGAAAAGGGTGACAACATGCTGTTTCTTTTCGGGTCAGGTGTCACACTATTGCCCTATTTGGATTCAAAACGGCTAGTGGAAGCTGAAAAGCTACAAGTTTGCATGTCTGAATAATGCAAAAACAGAAATATTTGTTTGCATTTGCTTTTTTTCTCCCCCATATATTTTCATGATAAAAAAGTGCGTGTCGTATCGAAGTTGTGTGCCCAATATCGTATCGTTTCGTGAAATGTGAAAATCGGCACACCCCTAGTGTGTTTATATAGATATACCGTATATATATATATATATAATTATATATACCGTATATCTAGGTGTGCCCTGGGATTTTTTGGCTATGCCAGGTGTGCCTTGGCACAAAAAAGGTTGATAGACACTGCTGTAGAGGGCACTGTGGAGCAACCAAAAAATGTTTTTCCTTCCGGTGAAATATTTTATTTTCTGGCCAGAAAGTGTATTATACAGAGAAGGTGGGGTGCTGAGAGGCTTCCCACCTCCGAGAACAGACTTTCAACAACACAAAACAGCCTTTGTTTAGGTGTGTAGCGAAATGGTTTTGTTTATTTTCACTACTGTTGGAGCCCTCGCAGGGCAGTGGAATTCCTTGTAGAAGCGCAGAGCCCAGCGCCTGGCAGGGCGTTAGAGAGAACTCACTAATGCTCTGGACCAGGGCTCGGTCGCGAGTAAATATCCCCTTTTTTGTGTTTTCCATTTAAAACAAATACTTTTAAAAAGTAAAAAAAAGAAAACACACAACTTTTCATCAATTAAATGAATTACAACATATTTCAAAAGTATTTCATAAATACTATTTTATAAATCAAATCATTTCCACAAATAAAGAAAGAAAGAATTGTAGTGAAAATAGCAGATCTACAAGCTCACAGCGTGGCACATAACATCACAATGTAGCAGATCCGCAAGCTCGAAATGTGGCAAGAAGCGACGCGTTTTGAGCTTGTAGATCTGCTACTTTTGCTATTGTATGTTTTTATTTGAATCATGAAAAGTAATAGTTTTTGGACATATGAGATTTCCACCTGTGATGATATTTAAAGGTTTCATGACATTCAGTTTTACAAAGCATTAAAAGTCTTTATCATGGTCCTTCAAACGTGTATTAAAAGGTTTTAACCGAAACATCCACTCCAGTGGGCCATGGCAGTTTTTTTTCTCTCTGCGTTCTAAAGCCTTTTCAACTGCAATGAAAAAATACATCCTGCGGGTGTCGCTGTTGAGGGATTTTGCCTGTCAATCAGGCAGGGAGGATAGGGGGCGGGATCTTCGCCTAATTATTCAGAAAACCCCAGACCACAGAAAATCCACTGAATGTTCAAAGTTCAGTTTTTTGGGTGTAATTGAGGTCATAAAACCCCCCCGAATAATGTAAAAAAATAAAAATACAAATAAAATGAATGTCATAAGACCTTTAAGTTATTGTCATATATTTAAAAGGTCAAAGAAGGCAAACAGAAAGGTCTTTCTCATTTAAATTGCATGTATGTTTCAATGATGTTCAATACCCAAAAACACACAATTAAATCTTTCATCGCAATTATTATGTTTATGCCAAAAAATGTAATAAATGTTGTGATGAATGATGGTGACCACCCTATAACAGCAGGACCCCCGGCCGGTCTCAGGAGCGCTGGTAGACGTGGCCGGTCACCTGGGCAACCTGGCCTTCAAGGTGTGGCTCAAGATGAAGGACGTGGTCCCCTACAGTCCCGTGGTCCTGGACCCCAACACCGCCGGGCCGGGACTCATCGTGTCCAGAGATCTCGACGTGATCGGTGAGTCAAAAAGGTTCAAAAGGCCAGTTTATTTGTTAGAGCCATAGCAAGCGTTTATTGAAATAAACAAGCTCGCCAGAACAACCCTGTGAACACTTTGGAGTGTATTTTTAACCCATTGAGACCTGAAGCCGATTCTACATGTCTCCTAAATCTCAACAGTTTTCTGAAAAACGTATGTTTCTGTATCAGTGGTGTTCAAACTTTTTCATGTCAAGGACCCCCAATATTATATGTATTTGGCCGCGGACCCCTATCTCAAAATATTTTGTTCCAGGGACCCCAAGAAGCAAAGATTTGAGTTCAAATGTTCGCTTTAAAAATATATATATTCAAAGATTTGCACACATTTTCACGAATTTTCAAAAATAGCAGATCTACAAGCTCATAACGCGGCACTCGGTGCCGCGTTATGAGCTTGTATATCTGCTATTTTTGAATAGCCCAAAGTGTAAAATAATGCTTTTTAGCTCAAATCTAAAAATGACACAGTTCTAGGTCTTAATGGGTTAAAGCGAGCATTAGTAACTCAAATCTTTTGCTTCTGGGGGTCCCTGGAACAAAAGTATTTTGAGATGGGTGGTCCGCGGCGAAAAAAATAATTACATTTGGGGGTCCTTGACATGAAAAAGTTTGAGAACCGCTGATATTATAGGGTTAGGGTGCTCTATACTACATGGGGTAGCACCTTCGGCGGGGGGGGGGGGGGAGAGAGAGACCTAGACCAGGGGTCTTCAACGTTTTTCAGGCCAAGGACCCCTTTGCTGAGTGAGAGATGAAGCAGGGACCCCCCCCAACCCCCCCACTACATATTGTGTTGCAGAGTTAAACTGATAGCATACATAGCTTCATAGACTTGTTGGACAGGACCATCATAATGTGTTGAGTTGATTGTTTATATTATTATGGGACTTGTGTTAATGTGTATGTTCAGACTTTTAACCGCTTAAACCCCCAAGTGGTTCATGTAAAAACGAGGAAAAAAAAACACACAAGATTTGGTGGACCCCCTGTAGTAACTCTGACCTCCTCTCTGACCTCCCCTAAACCAGTGGTTCTCAGACTTGTTTCATGTCAAGGACCCCCAAAATTCAGCCACGGACCCCCATCTCAAATCATTTGGTTACAGGGACCCCCAGAAGCAAAGATTTGAGTTACAACATTTCGTTTTGAAAAATATATATATTCAAAGATTTGCCCCCAAAAAAAAATATCATTTTTTTTCAAAAATAGCAGATCTACAAGTAAAGTTCTCAAAACTCTGACTCTAACTCAAGTTCTCTTGAAAGTAGCTCATAGCGCGGCACTCGGTGCGAGCTTGTAGATCTGCTATTTTTGAATAGCCAAAGTATAAAATATGGATAAAGGGGTTAAAATGATTGTGACACTTTATTAACTAATTTTAGTGGGGACCCCTGGGGGTCCCCGGACCCCACTCTGAGAACTAAGCCCTAAACCATCCAATGCTTTTTTAATAAACCCAACAGTTCATATTTTGACATGGATTATTTTTTGACACACACATGTACAGAGAACTGGTCCCTGGTTCCCGACGATACGCCAGAGCGGACCGGGCAGCAGGACGTCGGGCACAACGTCCTGGGCTCCGAGGGCGTGTCCTCGGGGACTCACAGCTGGGACGTGGACACGGGGGGGTGTGACCGCTGGGTGCTGGGCGTGATGGCCGACGCCTACAGGAGGACGGGGGACAGCGAGGGGGGCTTCTGGGAGATCATGCGCTACAACACGAAATACATGGCCCACTCTTCCTCACAGGTAATACACAGTGGTGTAAAGTTACTAAGTACATTTACTTAAGTACTGTACTTAAGTACAATTTTGAGGTATTTGTACTTTACTTGAGTATTTCCGATTTCCAATACTTTTACTTCTACTCCACTACATCTCAGAGGCAAATATTGTACTTTTACTCCACTACAATTATTTGAGAACTTTAGTTACTAGTTACTTTGCAGATATACATGATTACATTATAAAACACACATTAACCACTTTAGCATTATTTATACCTAGGCTATTTGAAAATAGCCGATCTACAAGCTCACAACGCATCGCATCGCGACGCGTTGTGAGCTTGTAGATCGGCTATTTTCACATATTTTAGTACTTTTACTTTTCGTACTTTAAGTACATTTTGATGCCAACACTTTTGTACTTTTACTGAAGTAAATTTTGAATTCTGGACTTTTACTTGTAACAGAGTATTTCTATATTGCAGTATTGATACTTTTACTTAAGTAAAGAATTTGAGTACTTTTTCCACCACAGGTAATAGGCCTGTTGTCACTAAACATTACTTAACCCATTGAGACCGGGAATGCATGCTGTGTCATTTTATAGACTTCTTTGGCCATTCAAAAAATAGCAGATTTACAAGCTAGATCTGTAGATCTGCTATTTTTGGAGATTAAAAAAAATAAAAAGAGTGTGCAAATCTTGTCCGCTTTAAAGAACATACATATTATTCAAAAGATTTGCAAAAACACATTTAAAAAAAAAAACATATACAGAATAGCAGATCAACAAGCTTGTAGCGCGGCCGGCACTCGGTGCCGCACTATGAGCTTGTAGATCTGCCATTTTTTTAATAGCCAAATACATCTTAAAATGACACAGATGCGGTCCCGGTCTTCAATATGCAATTAAATTGTTACATCCCAATTATGTATGTAAAATGTCATCATTGTGAGACCTTATATATATGATATTTTTAGCTTTTGACTCATTTAAAAAAACACCATTCTGCATAATGAGAACGTTGGTACTTTATGGTACTCACAGGGGTCAACGTATCTGTCAGTGACCGACGTCCAGAGGGTCCGAGTCCAGCTGGACTGGGAGCGAGGGAGACTGTCCTTCTACGACTGCGACTCCGACACACTCCTACACACCTTCACACACACCTTCACCCAGACACTGTTCCCACTGTTTTACAACGGAGACGACGGAGATTACCTGAGGCTGTTACCGGGGAAGGTGTGTGTCGCCCTGGAAAGTCACACTTAACACATTAAAGACCGTGAACGCATCTGTGTCATTTTAAGATTTATTTGGCCTATTCAAAAATAGCAGATCTACAAGCTCATAGCGCGGCACCGAGTGCCACGCTATAAACCAAATATTTTCAGATGGGGGTCTGCGGACAAATGCATATTATTTTGGGGGTCCTTGACATGAAAAAAACACCAGAGAACCACTGATATTATAGCAACATTGTATTGTAGTGGAGTAAAAGTACAATATTTGCCTCTGAGATGTAGAAGTAAAAGTATTGAAAATTGTAAATACTCCAGTAAAGTAAAAAATATACCTTAACAGTTTACTTAAGTACAGTACTTGAGTAAATGTACTTAGTTATTTTACACCACTGCATATCAGACCCTGAAACAGAATGTAATGAATATATTGTATTGTATGTATTACTACATGATACAGTACGTACTCCAGCAGGGAATGTGATTCTAATTATGAAATAATAAAGTTGACTATGCCACCTGGGTTGAAGTCACGTCAAACCATTGATATTATTGTTTCACTGGAAGAAGAGTAATAGTATAGAACCTTAACACTCAAATCTGACAATAAATAAATACATGCATTATTATTATTATTATTATTATTACCCTTATTATTATTATTATTATTATTATTATTATTATTACCCTTATTATTATTATTACCCTTATTATTATTATTATTATTATTATTATTATTATTAGCACATAAATCCTGTTACAGAGTTACAGCTATCTAACATAATGGCAAACCTATACTGTTCCATTGACTTGCCTGTAGTTTTATGGCTTATTTTGTCTTATTTCATTATGACTGTATTATTTTTGTTTGGTACAATTGAATAAACATTATACAAATCAAACAAAGTCTTTCTCTTAGTTGTTGTTTATTAAGCTAAAGTGTGCTTGCTTAAGATCTGGGGGAAACAACGTCCAAAAGGGCAAGAGACACAAAAATGATGTGTTATTGTCAGATACTCCCTAGAACAGGGGTCTTCAACAGGGGGTCCGGGACCCCTAGGGGGTCCTCAGAGCTACTACAGGGGGTCCGCAAAATCTTTGTGTGATATATATATATATTTTTTTACTTTAACGGCTTTAACCCTAGTATCCCTTTTCTGAGGAGAACTTCAGCCAAAAATAGCTGATCTACAAGCTTACAACGCCTCGCAGTACGAGGCGTTGTGAGCTTGTAGATCAGCTATTTTTGGCAAAGAGATATAGGTGTAGAGGGAAAACAGAGCGGACCAAGTAAAAAAAAAGTTTAATCTGAAATACAATTTTTTATAAAAAGGGGGTCCCTGCTTCATCTCTCTCTCTCAGCTAGGGGGTCCTTGGGCTGAAAACGTTGAAGACCCCTGCCCTAGAAAGTAGACACTCCAGTGTATTGGTAGACACTCCCTCAGTGGTGGGAAGTAACTAAGTACATTTACGTATTTAAGTACTGTTTTTAAGTACATTTTTGAGGGATTTGTACTTTACTTGCGTATTTCCAATTTCCAATACTTTTACTTCTACTCCACTACATCTCAGAGGCAAATATTGTAGTTTTACTCCACTACAATTATTTGAAAACTTTAGTTACTAGTTACTTTTCAGATATAAATGATTATATTATGAAACATACATTAACCACTTCCAGCCCTATTTTATACCTAAGCTATTTTCAAATGTTTTAGTACTTTTACTTTTGGTACTTTAAGTATATTTTGATGCCAATACTTTTGTACTTTTACTCAAGAAAATTTTAAATTCTGGACTTTTACTTGGTGCTACAGAGTATTTCTATATTGCAGTATTGGTACTTTTACTCAAGTAAAGAATTTGAGTACTTGTTAAATATATATATATATTTTTTAGGCAAACATTTGTATAATATTGTTGTTCCAGGGAACTACTACAAACTACTACAAACTACAAACGGATATGTATATTCAAAGATTTGCACACATTTTCACGATTTTTCAAAAATAGCAGATCTACAAGCTCATAGCGCAGCACTCCCTCAGCAAGCTTCAGGCGGGCTCTTTAAAACCCTCTGGTAGCCCCGCCCCCTCCCCCTCCCCCCCCCCCCCCCACACACACACTCCTGCTGCAGACAGACAAACAGAAGCTCCTTATGTTTGTTAGTAAAAAGAGTGAAATAAACAACTTATAATGTAACAATAGACCTCATGGCAGTACAGTAGAGTGTCTGGGTTGTTAGGAAGTGAAAACTGCTGAGTCACATCATGTCATGAGAAAGTGCTTTGGTGGTTTTGTTTACACCTGTGTTAATTCCTCTCCAGGTTAGTTAGCTTAGCTAATAGCTACCTGTGCTAAGTATTAACATGTAGGCTACATGGAGTAGAGCTGAGTTGTGTGTAATAATGACACTTTTATTATTTTACTTACGTAAAACAAAAACTAGTCAGGATAAAGCACTGCTGTGATGTTAAAGGAGTAGTTCACCCAAAAAAAAAATCTTGTTTTCTATCAATTACACACCCCATGAAGCCTGGAATTCGTAGAGATTTGTTTTGTTTTTGTCACATTCCTGAGACAATAATTTGATGACCGGCTGAGTCTCCGGTAGTATTGACGATGACCAGGTGCCATTGATGTCCCAGCAGGGGAGGAATGTACTGGCCAGCCAGCCAGTTGTATGGAGGATGGAGATGACTGGAGACGACTCTGGAGGGCTCATTCGAGGATGAACTACAGAGAGAGAGGGGGGCTCCATCTCTCCATCCATGGGTTCCAAAGTTTAACCCTGGCCATCACTTCCATCAACTGTCAAGTAGAAGACGGCTCAAGGTAGGAACATTGTTTTTGTTTTGTTTTGTCTTTGCTGCTGCAGCTTGTGTTGTATGCTGTGTGTTTACTAATGTGTGTTTACTAATGTGTGTTTACTAATGTGTGTTTACTAATGTGATTCAAGCTGGTGTACTGTTGCTGTCATATTGGGCCCCAATTAGGGATGGGTTCGATATGACATTTAGAACAGTGTGTGTGGGGGGGGCTGTTGGTCACTTCAATTATCCTATGTGTGTGAGTTTGCTATTTCCTTTTCAAGTTCAAGCTAGAGGTTTTGAGCTTTGACATCGATTCCAAATGTCCATTTTCCCTTGAAGACGTGTGTCTGTTGTGTTGTGGCTGTTGTTGAAGGTTGTGAGATGTTGTGACAGGGTGGATGTATTGGTTCATGACTGGCTCAGTGGCAAAACATGTCTATGTAGGAATATTCCTCATGGCCATCATTCATTCTTTCTATCTTTCTTTCTTTCTTTCTTTCTTTCTTTCTTTCTTTCTTTCTTTCTTTCTTTCTTTCTTTCTTAGAATTTTGACTTTTCATTGATCTTTGATTTGCCTTGTTTCTGTTGCCCCCTGATACAAATACTATGCTGATACTGTATGGCTCTTGCCTGAGAAACGTACATACCAATTTAATCTGGATCTCAGACTTTACTCTCAGGCTACAATACATGAATGGCAAACATAAATGGATTCCTGAAAGCACAAATCCAGTTTTCCTCTCACAATTATCCAGACAGGTTTTTGATGCCTTTGGGTATTTTAAGCCATTGGACACTTTGTCCTCTGCTGGTACCATTTATATTTTGGCTTCTCTGGAACGTCCTTCTGGATCAATAATCGGAATCAGAGTCGGGATCAACTTTATTGTCATATCACAAGTTTACAGGTGTAGAGAAGTGGGTGAATTCTTTTTATTTATTTTTATTTTTTCAGAAAGGGAAAAAAAGACAAGTATAGCAATCTATTTGTTCCTTTCTGCACATTGAAGATGGAAAAGGAGAGAAACAATATACAGTACCCAACACAGGGCAGAAACTTGTTCCTTGCGGCTAAGTTACTGTAATATGATCTTGTTGAAGGGCCGGTGATTAAAATGAGCTTCTGCTTCATTAGCGATGCAGAGTTGAACGCTA
Organism: Gymnoscopelus braueri; assembly: GCF_963280865.1. Taxonomy (NCBI): domain Eukaryota; kingdom Metazoa; phylum Chordata; class Actinopteri; order Myctophiformes; family Myctophidae; genus Gymnoscopelus; species Gymnoscopelus braueri. Next base: position 3,702,435 of record NC_137621.1, on the reverse strand, counting down.
ATTATGGATGTAAGCGTCCTAGAGAGCGTGTTGAGGTGTTTACATTGCATGCTGCTGAACGCATCATTTCTATATTAATAGTTTCACTTTTTTCCTCGTTTCATATCATTGCAGTATTTTGGGGGTCTGTGTTTTTGCACCAAGAAGGCGATACTTTGGCGTTAGGGACAGAGTGAGCGCTATAGAGACAGAGAAACAATCAGACTGAGTCCCAAATTGCCAGTAAAGTGGCGACCAGTGGTGGAAAAAGTACTCAAATTCTTTACTTAAGTAAAAGTACCAATACTGCAATATAGAAATACTCTGTTACATGTAAAAGTCCAGAGTTCAAAATTTACTTGAGTAAAAGTACAAAAGTATTGGCATCAAAATGTACTTAAAGTACCAAAAGTAAAAGTACTAAAATATTTGAAAATAGCCGATCTACAAGCTCACAGCGCGTCGCGATGCAACGCGCTGTGAGCTTGTAGATCGGCTATTTTCAAATAGCTTACAGTATGTATAAAATAGTGGTTAATGTATGTTTCATAATATCATAATTCATATCTGAAAAGTAACTAGTAACTAAAGCTTTCAAATAATTGTAGTGGAGTAAAAGTAAAATATTTGCCTCTGAGATACAGTGGAGTAGAAGTAAAAGTACAGAAAATGGGAAATACTCCAGTAAAGTAAAAATTCCTCAAAAGTGTACTTAAGTACAGTACTTGAGTAAATGTACTTCGTTACTTTACACCACTGGTGGCGACACCGTGCCGACGCTGTCGGGCAGAAACCTTGTATCTCCATATTCCAACTTTATGAATTCCCGTCTCCATGGGGTGAGTAATCCATAGGAAAAAAAAGTCATTTTGGGGGTGAACTATGAGAGCTTGTAGATCTGCTATTTTTTTATAACTAATTTAAGGTAAAGTGGTTAAGTGTGTCGGTGGGTTTTATAAATATTTAAACCAATGAAAAGTGTTTACAAGAGCTTGTGACTAAAATAATAACTACATTATTTAACAATAATTATTTGCATTTCTTGAAAAGTATAACTATTGGACATACAAGGTTTCTACCCGACCGCATCGATGCTTTACCTCCACAAAAAGCCATCTCTTAGTTTCCATGACAACCCTCCAGGTCGGTACACCTTTCTCTCTCTCTCTCTCTCTCTCTCTCTCTCTCTCTCTCTCTCTCTCTCTCTCTCTCTCTCTCTCTCTCTCTCTCTCTCGTAATGTGGCTTCTGTCAAACTTTTTTCTCTCCCTTAACTCTTTGACTGCGGACGACGCGATAACGCGTCAAGTGCTACTTTGTCCAGTTGGCCGTCGACGCGCTCGACGCGCTGGACGCGCGTTCATTGTTTCATCTCTGATTGCGCTATGCTGCTTAATATTCAATGTTATTCTCGAGTTCCACTTACTTCACGGACATCTGCATCCGGTTTCATGACCTGGATTCCGTTTCCGGTTTTTGATTCTTTTCCCCAGTCATTTTCGTCCAAAATAGGTAAATAAACGGTCTTTCACACGGTATGACGGACAAACGGACAGTTTCTCTTCTATAATCTATGGTCTGGGTGACGATCAGTCATCGCCGTCGTATATCACAACGTAATTTTCGCCGATCAAAACAATGGGGGGGACGTCACATCCGTTTTCATGTTTTTCCTTGTCTAATCTATGAAGAAGGGTGAGAGAGACCCAACGACATGATCAAAGCTGTCATGTGCTGCGCTCTAGTGGCGGATTTGTGCTGGGTCTTTACATTATGTGTCCTTAAATTATTTTCATGAGAAAAATTCAAAATATAAAAATAAAAAAACACGAAAATTGCTGGCACTGGGGGAGTACTTTATGAAAATACTCTGGCAGTCAAAGAGTTAAATGCCCAGAGGCTGTTTGTATGTTTGGTAGATGCTATGAGCACCACGGTGTCAGTTAGCCAACAATGCTGTTTACACCACGTGTTTAGGTACAGTGGTGTAAAGTAACTAAGTGGAACTACTTTACTGGAGTATTTCCAATTTTCAGTACTTTTACTTCTACTCCACTACATCTATCTAGGCAAATATTGTACTTTTACTCCACTAGTTACTTTGTATATTCTGATTATTATTACAAAACACACATTAACCACTTCAGCCCTAAATGTCGCCCATTTGAAAATAGCCGATCTACAAGCTCACAATGCGTCGCAGCTTGTAGATATTTTCTAAATATTTCTACCACTGGGTATGTACTGTATACAGCAGGGGGTCGCAAAAATGTTTTGGCTAATGGTAACCCCTGTAAATAATGTTTTCATCCATGGCACCCCTGAATTACATTGATACTGTGTAGCACCTTCTATGTCATATTACTGAACACAAATTATATGTAAAATATTTCCCCCTAAAATACAGCATGTAGAACACTAGAGAGAATATCTGTTTCCACAGATTGAAAGTAACTTTATAGCTGACGTTTAACCACTTGAACCCCAGTTCACGTTGTGAGCTTGTAGATCAGCTATTTTTGGCAAAGAGCTGTAGTATAGATTGAAAAAGAAAAAAGGTGGGCGGGGGGGGGGGGAGGGGGGACAAATACATTTTGAGATGGCCCTTCACATGAAAAAAGAGAACCACTGATATTAATCAACATATTATAAATGGATAAAGTGGTTAAAAATGATTGTGATGCTGGATTAAATACTTTAGCTGGGGACTCCCTGGAACCCCTCATCAAGGGAATCACTGCAGTATGTAGCAGGAATCTTCCATGCAGAATAGCTTCCATGCAAATATGACACTGTGGTGTTGTTTTCATCCTGTGTCTGTCTGTCTGTCTGTCTGTCTGTCTGTCTGTCTGTCTGTCTGTCTGTCTGTCTGTCTGTCTGTCTGTCTGTCTGTCTGTCTGTCTGTCTGTCTGTCTGTCTGTCCGCCTATCCGCCCCCACTCTGGGCAGAAAAAAGGGGGGGCCCAGAGAAAGTCTCAGGCCCAGGTAATTCCTTCCTCATAGTCTTATCTCTCAGCACCATATAGCAGGATGCTTTCAACACGGGCCCTGAAGAAAGAGATCTTGGTGGAGGTTGAGTGTCCATCGGCGCACAGCCGGACTCTGAGGAGTTTGTTGAAGGCATTCCAGGCTTGTCCCTTTCTGGCAAGAAAGTCCTTTCTGCTGGCAGCTATAATTATGAACCGATATTAACCTGCGGGCCGCATTAAGTGAAGGTGGGGGCCGCATGTGGCCCCCGGGCCAGCAGTTGCCCATGTATGATCTAGGTTCATAATTATGTGGCTTGACATGAAAAAGTTTGAGAACCACCACTATTATAGCAACATACGTTTTTCAGAAAACTGTCAGGATTTAGAAGACATTTGTAGAATCCCCCCAGAAACAAAGATTTGAGTTACAAATGTTTGCTTTGAAAAATATATATATATTCAAAGATTTGCACATATTTTCACGATTTTTCAAACATAGCAGATCTACAAGCTCGTAGCGTGGCACTCGGCACTATGAGCTTGTAGATCTTACTTTTCAGGATTCCAATTAAAAAATAGCAACAAAAAAAAATCTGGATTCTAATTAAAAAATAGTAGATCTACAAGCTCTCGGACTGCGACGCATTTTGAGCTTGTAGATCTACTATTTTTGCTTCTTTTGCGTGACATAGAATGGCAAAGTACGGTATTAATTCACGAAAAAAGTTAAAATACGGATATAAGAGGTGTCTGCCCAACACTATATGCAACGTGTCCCTCTGGAGTGAGTGTGGAGATATAGTGGCCCTCTATATCATCAAAGTTGCATCACCCCTGATCTAGATATTTAAAGTCCTCGACTTCCTTGATGGTGCGTTCCATCTATTGATGTAATGCTTGGGTGTCTAGGGTCCTCATTCAAAAGCAGGCATTCCGTATTTATTAATGTTTTTTTATTTAGTTTTGGTCACTGAAAAAGTCGACAACCATTTTGTTAACATCGATGCAATGGACACTGTCTTTGTCTGCCTCTCTCTTTGTCTCTCTCTTTCCTCCATTCTATGTCCTTCTTTTGTCTGGTTTCTTTTGTTCCAGACATCCTTTATTTTGTATTGGTTCTTTACACACGGAGGGGGACGTGTCTGTTTGTCTGTCTGTTTCCGATATGTCCTCTGAAGCTGTCCTGTTGTACAGTTTAAGGCGTCATTTACCACCTGTGTAGTGAGTCGATAACGTCCTGTTGCTACGTGCCTGACAGACATTGGCCGTTTTGTTAGCTGTAACCCCTGGAGTGGGCATGCAGGTGACCCCCCAGTGGTGTAAAGTAACTAAGTACATTTACTCAAGTACTGTACTTATAGGTACAGATTTGAGGATTTTTTTTTTTACTTTACTGGAGTTTTCAGTACGCTACTACTACTTCTAATGCACTACATATCAGAGGCAAATGTTGTACTTTTACTCCACTACTATTATTTGAAAACTTTAGTTACTAGTTTCTTTGCAGATATAAATTATTATAATATTATAAAACATTGAAAATAGCCGATCTACAAGCTCACAAGCTGTGAGCTTGTAGATCTGCCATTTTCAAACATTTTGTACTTTTCATTTTGGTACTTTAAGTATATGTTGATGCCAATACTTTTGTACTTTTACTCAGGTAACATTTTGAACACAGGCCTGTTTACTTGCAACAGAGTATTTTAATATTGTGGTATCGCTACTTTTACTTACGTCAATCTCTGAGTATCTGAGTACTTCTTCCACCCCTGTCTGTAACCCCTGGAGTAGGCATGCAGGCGTTGTGAGCTTGTAGATCTGCTATTTTCAAACATTTTGTAGGCCTACTTTTAACTTTGGTATACTGTAAGCATATTTTGATGCCAATACTTTTGTACTTTTACTCAAGTGACATTTGGAACACAGGCCTTTTACTTGCAACACAACAGAGTACTTTAATATTAGTAGTAAAGGTAAAGGTAGCCCCCCCCCCCCCCCCCTCAGTTGAACCGAGCCCCTCGGACAACGAGGTCGACGGACAGATCCATCATTTGAGAAGTAAACAACAGCCAGACTGTCTTGTCTGGGGTTTCACCCTCTGAAATCATCTTCTCCAGCACGGCCCTCTAGGTTATAGGTTCATAGGTTTGGTACACACACACACATCCGGTTATTACCCTGGCCTGGGGGTGCGGTCCGCAGAAAGATTTATCTGAGTCTGAACGGAAAGAGGAAAATGAGAATAAGACTTCTGTAGGACGTAGGCCTGACCTCGACTAAGTCGACTAGTCGACTGGTTAGTCGCGGGGGGTCCGAGTCGACTAAGTGTCTCTTAGTCGACTCTAGTTTTTTTTTTTTTAAGGGCCAAAAAATGTTTACATTGTTTTTTGGCCAAGTCTACACCTGCAACCACACGTAACTTCCACTTTATTCTTCTTATTCCTCGTCTTTGTATTGGTATTGTTTGTGTTGGAGCGCCTCAGTGCGGCTGCAGAGTTCATGTGCAACCTCTTCCAGAGAGAGATAGAGACACTAGAAACTCTGCTGAAACTCTGCTGGAAAAAAAAAACACTTTTATTAGACTTTTATTAGTCGACTGCCAGTCGACTATTGGCAATTAGTCGCCAATTAGAGTCGACTAAACAAATCCTTAGTCGGGGACAGGCCTAGTAGGACGAGAAAAAGAAGTCTAGAATAGTAGCCTGGTTCCAGACCATAGACCCCGCCCACTCTCTGAGTGGACCACTCCTCTTGGTCTGGTGTCATAATGTGAGCCTGTGGATTTTCACGGTCCAAGAAAAACCTGTCAAATCAGAGTCGGAGGTGGGCGTGGTCTAACGACAAGCCAATCGACGAAGATCTGCCAAAACAGGCTGTGCGATGACGTCAGATGTAGGCAGATCCGCGGATCTCTTGTGATTGGTTTAGGGAAATTTGAATCCCCTCCCCCTGGTGGTAATCGTGGACACTGCAGCCAATGTCAGACTGAAGCTCCACGCAGCTTCAGGCTGACAATCAGGCTACTAGAATAGGTCAACAAGAACCAGTGGTGGAAAGTAACTAAGTACATTTACCCAAGTACCGTACTTAGGTTCAAATTTGAGGTATTTTTTACCTTTACTGGAGTACTTCGAATTTTCAACACTTTTACTTCTACTCCACTACAATTATTTGACAACTTTAGCTACTAGTTACTTTGTAGATTTTGATTATTATTATCATTACAAAACCTTATACTTTGGCAATTTGAAAATAGCCGATCTGCTACATTTTGAAAACGTGTGAAACGGGACATTCTGCATAATGAGTAGGCTACTTACTATTTCTACAATAGGGCATTGATACTTTTACCTCATTCCAGCCATAGTTAACACCTAATCTGCCAGAATTATTTCAGATTTTTTGCTGTAGACTGCCAGAGATTTTTCATTGAAAAAAAAAGTACTCAGGAGCCGAGATACAGAATTTTTAAGTTTTAAGTTAACAAGGAAGTGGATAGGAGTTTAAATCTTCGATAAATCATATCTCCTTGGTCTTTGGTCTTTTTTTTTTTTTTTGAACGCAGATATGCGTCTTTGGCAGCCAATGTGTTAAAACATCGTCTAGCGCCCCCTGCCAGCGAAAACGGATATTTTACTGTGCCTTTGACAAATCATGGAATATTCTCCGTGGCCTCCGTCCTCACGGAGATCGGCTCATTACACGTACGGGGGTGTTGTAGTAGAGGGGAAAAAAAATATCCGATCGCGACCTTTCATTCCAGAGCTGTGGCCGTTTGAATGTGGCTTGTTTTTTTGAAAAACAGCAGAAAAACAACAGTAAAGCTGAGAAAAATTTACATTTATAAATCCTTGCTCACATTGTGAGCTTGCAGATCTGCTGTTTTTGGCTAAAGTTCTCCTCAGAAAAGGTATGCTAGGGTTCAAGTGGTTAAGGTATATCAGTGGTTCTCAGACTTTTTCATGTCAAGATTATATGTATTTCACCGCGGCCCCCCATCTCAAAATATTTTGTTCCAGGGACCCCCAGAAGCAAAGATCACACAAAGATTTGGCGGACCCCCTGTAGTAACTCTGAGGACCCCCTAGGGGTCCCGGACCCTCTGTTGAAGACCCCTGCTCTGCTAGCCTCGCGTGGCCAGACAATGTCACACTGCGTAGGGCCATTTTTTTTTTTTTGCAATGTCATATTGGTCTGGAACCAGGCTTAGTCTTCTACACCAGTGGTTCTCAAACGCTTTTTTTGTGCCAAGGACCCCCAAATTGATATGTATGTGGCCGCGGACCCCCACCTAAACATACGTTGTGCCAGGGACCCCCAGCAGCGTGTTAAAAATGTTGGCCTTAAAAAATAGATTTTTCAAAAATTGCAGATCTACAAACTCATAGTGCTTGTAGATCTGCTATTTTTGAATAGCCCAAAGTATACAATATGGATACAGGGGTTAAAATGATTTATTAACTCATTTTGCTGGGGACCCCCTGGTATCCCCCTCCAAGAACCCCTGGGGGTCCCCGGACCACAGTTTGAGAACCAATGCACTATACAGACAGACAGACAGACAGACAGACAGATAAAGTCTATGCACATTTCGTGACAGAAGTTGGTAGAAACCGTAATGGAACTTTCCATTCCGTCTAAAATAGGCACCATGACGCATTTAGAGTACATGCAATATAATGTAGGCCTACTGTGTGTGTGTGTGTGTGTGTGTGTGTGTGTGTGTGTGTGTGTGTGTGTGTGTGTGTGTGTGTGTGTGTGTGTGTGTGTGTGTGTGTGTGTGTGTGTGTGTGTGTGTGTGTGTGTGTGTGTGTGTGTGTGTGTGTGTGTGTGTGTGTGAGAGAGCGAGCCTCTGGGCTCATAATGTACTGTATCCGTTGAGGCGTTATCGCTGCAGATAACACGCTGCCATTAGCATATAGCATGATACCTGTCACACGCCCCAGTGAACAGTGTGTGTGTGTGTGTGGGTAGATGTTGCATGCTTAGGGTACCTGTCGTCACTAGGAAGTACGCTAGTGTGCACTTGAGCCAGTTATCTTGCATAATTGGTGCTACATCTATCTGGTGGAAACCTTGTATGTCCGAAACCGTTCCTTAAAAAAAAAAAAAAAGTTTTTAAAACATTTGAAGATAATAGTGAAAATAGCCTATTTTAACTATTTTGTGAAACTCTTGTGTAATGAAAAAGGGCATAAACTATTTAACTGCCAGAGTTAAAACATTGTCTATAGCTGCCCTTGCCGGCGTTTTTTTTTAGCATTTTTACTTCATAGAATATCAATCTTCCGACAATCGCCTCACAAGACGTAGGGGAGTCTCGGAGAATCGTGGATGCCGTCGCGATCACGTGATTTCTGGGTGTACTCATCATCATCGTCATAATCATTCACAGGCTGTGGAAGAGCGCCCTCTATCGTAAACCACTGAAAACACCACATGACGAGAATCTTGTCAATGGCGGTCAACGAGTTAAGTGACGAAAAAAACATAGGTACGATGAAACAGGGAGATATAAGGTTTCTGCCCGCCATCAACACTATAATGTCTGAGAGTATGGCTCGTGTGCGTGTGTCGTCGGTTGAGCTAGCAGCGATACGGTCCATTAACGGTGTAGCGCAACAGGTCAGCTGTGAGACTCCTCTACGTGCGTGTGTGACTAATTAAGTTTAGGTGAGGCAGCTGTTGTTGATTTAAGAGACTCGAAACAGGAGTCTGTACGCGTATTATTTAATGGTAACTAGATTCTACCAAGCCCTGTCTGCCTTGTGATTGGCTGAACGCAAACACGAGAAAACAAGGACTCCGCCTCCAGATGGGACGGTGGGGGCGTTGTCACATTCTAATACAGACCCTTTTTTTTCCTCTATATATATATTTTATCTTATCCCACGATTTTGTAACCCTTTTTTACCCGGTGCCAATTATCGAAGTGATCCTGGGCGCTACACTCCCCCTGCCAGCCTAGGGAGCCCAGAACCGAGCTCATGCCTCCTTCAATGCGTGAGAGCCAACTGACCTTCTTGTCACCTGACAGGGGGGAGTTTCCCCGGTAGGACGTAGCGCGTGGAAGGAACACCTTATTCCAACCAGTTCCCTTCCCCTCCGTCAGGCACCGCCGGCTGTCATGGGGAGGCGGTATAGCCACCAGGATTACTACATGTTTTTTTTTAGAGTATTAACTACCCTAGGAGACACGGGGAGAACATGCAAACTCCACACAGAGTGGGCCCTTTCGCCAACCCCACCTAGGGTATGGGCGCTGATGACGCCGCGGAGGAGAAGACACAGTGTTCTTTTACCTGGTCTGGTGGCGTGCCTCGCTGAGCATTGGACTGACGATCCCAACCTCCCGTCATCGAATCCCGCTGCTGGCACTCTTTTTTCCGACAACCGGGGACTGTTTCTTTTTGCCGATAAAGTATAGTAGTGGACCGCGCGAACTTGAGCCACCAGAGGGAGCGAGCTAAAGCGAGCGAGCCGCCGTGCCGAACGTTGCGAAGTTCGCTTGAGCCGACTCAGCGGTCCGCGCCGTCCGAGTTATGTACCGATAGGCACGGCATCGTAAATCATGTTTTGGGGGGCGAGCGTTTGCTCCAACTGCCACTCAAAGTGACTACTGGCCAATCCCAGCGCATCTTTTCCGGGACTTGTCAGAATGTAGTTGTATAAAACTAGTCTGTACTCTTCAAACCACTTGAACCACCAACATCCATATGCTGGAGGGGAACGTTAGCCAACGAATAGCAGATCTACAAGCTCACAAAGCGAACCCGTTGTGAGCTTGTCCTCTGGTATATGGCTCTCCATAGTCCATAACCAGTGAAAGAAGACCGCATAATAAAATGACCTTTATGGCAGAACAGGGGGAGTGAAGTACGGGGATGGGACCATGCAGATTAACTTTGAAAGAACATTATTTTGACATGGTGGAGAAGAAGTGCAGAGAGGAAGAGAGGGGATTTGACAAGGTGTTTAATTATCTGCTACAAGATCTGCTCTCTCTCTCTCTCTCTCTCTCTCTCTCTCTCTCTCTCTCTCTCTCTCTCTCTCTCTCTCTCTCTCTCTCTCAGTTTTAAGCCACTGACTACCAGCTCGTCCCTCACATATCCTGTCATGATGATCTGCTTTTTTTAATCAGATCTCATGACCTTTTCTTCTCTCGCCCTTTTGTCTCATTTCTTGCTTCTTTTCTCTCCTCCTCATCGTGTGTCTTCTCTCTGGCCTTTCCTTGAAGCAGCACTTCACCCATTTTCAACCTTACCTTCATATAATCACTTTTCACTAATGCTCTGTGTAAGACCAGGCGCCATTTCTGTCTACTCATGCTAGGACTGTGTACTCATGCTAGGACTGTGTACTCATGCTAGGACTGTGTACTCACGCTAGGACTGTGTACTCATGCTAGGACTGTGTACTCATGCTGGGACTGTGTACTCACGCTAGGACTGTGTACTCATGCTAGGACTGTGTACTCATGCTGGGACTGTGTACTCACGCTAGGACTGTGTACTCATGCTGGGACTGTGTACTCACGCTAGGACTGTGTACTCATGCTAGGGCTGTGTACTCATGCTAGGACTGTGTACTCATGCTAGGGCTGTGGGACAGTGGTTGGTCAGATGCCCGGGCATGTCCGTTGCACGTGAGGCTGTGCATCTTTCCTCTGGGGACCACCGTACCTCCATGGTGACTAACAGAGGCCAGCACCGTGGTCCATATGACCCGTCTGACTGTGAGTTCTTAAGTTCATAGATATATGGTTAGTTGATAGATGGTTGTTGAGATGGGGGTCGGCGGCCAAATACATATCATTTTGGGGAAACAAATTCTGAGCACCACTGATATAGAAACATACGTTGTTCAGAATACTTAGGTATTAGGAGACATGTAGAATCGGCTTCAGGTCATAATGGGTTAAGTTTGTAGATCATACATGGGCAACTGGTGACCCAGGGGCCACATGCGGCCCCCACCTTCACTTAATGCGGCCCTTAGGTTAATATCAGAATACTGATATGGTAAAATGGTAAACGGTGCATTTATATAGCGCTTTTATCCAAAGCGCTTTACATAGATTGTGCATTACATTCACACATTCACACACACATTCACACACACATTCACACACACATTCATACACAGATGGAGGAGGAAACCATGCAAGGCACCAACCTGCGCAATGAGGGGTTCAGCGTCTTGCTCAAGGACACTTCAACACTAACTCTGGGGGAGCCTCCCAGCCCGGGATCAAACTGGGAACCTTGCGGTTTTCCAGTTCACTCTACCCGGCCACTCTACCCCTGAGCCACTGCCGATATATCATTGATTTCAGCTGTTACAGTTCCAAACATGACCCGCTTTAATTACTTAAGTCTATATTAGTAGCTTAATGACTAGTATAAAAATGCTATTGTCTTTTTTATGTCCAATGTATTTGTATTTAAGTTCATAAAGTTAACATAAGTATAACTAAATGCATTTGAAAATAAATAAAAATGATACTTTTCAGGGCTCCAATTCAAAAATAGCAAAAAGAAATCTGGATTTCAATTTAAAAATAGCAAATCTACAAGCTCAAAAATGCGACGCGTTTTGAGCTTGTAGGTCGGCTATTTTTGCTACTTTTATGTGACATAGAATGGTCGAAGTACGGCATTAATTTACTATAAAAATAAGGTGATAAGAGGTGTCTGCCCGACAGTATGTGTAATGTGGCCCTCTGGAGTGAGTGTTGAAATATATAGTGGCCCTCTACATCATCAAGGTTGCATCACCCCTGTTGTAGGCCAACATCGGTGTTGTGTGCTCGGTGCAGGCTTAAACCGGGAGCCAATGGAGGGAGCAGAAAAGGGGGGGGTAACCGAGTTTGGGACCCTAAACATACATGTTGCTATAATATCAGTGGTTCTCAAACTTTTTTCATGTCAAGGACCCCCAAAATGAATCAATCTCTCTCTCTCTCTCTCTCTCTCTCTCTCTCTCTCTCTCTCTCTCTCTCTCTCTCTCTCTCTCTCTCTCTCTCTTGGTCTTTTCCGTAGGCAAATTCTAGACTTTATTTAGACACCATTATGTTCTTATTTTGATCATAAGACCCAATTACTGAATGTCAAGTTCTTCAGAATATCTATGACACTGATTTATGGCACATTAGGTGTCCAACTAGTACTAGTGGTTCTCAAACGTTTTATTTGCAAGGACCCCCTTAACTCTGAGAGTGTACAAATGGAACCAAATGGAACCTGTGAGGGTCCATTTGTACACTCTCAGAGTTACAGACCTGTTAAAGGAGAATTTTGGACTAAAGTTTTCTTACCTTTTCTATGACGTTATGATATCTTAGGATGAATGGTACAGTAGAAAAATTTCATAACTCCACCCCTGAGCCGCCACAGCTTAAAAGGTGCGCGGATAGGCCTTTAAAAGGCCTTTAAAAGCTTTTATTTTTATTTATTTTTTGCATAGTGCTCTGTCACTATGAACGTCAGATCTAAAAAAAAGAAAAAAAAAAAGCTATTAAAATATGCTAGGGTTCTGTGTTCATGGCTAGAGGAATATGTGTTTCTGGTAATATTACTGTCCGCTCATTCAAAAATAAATGTGTGTATGTCACAATGGACGTGTTGTGAGCTTGTAGATTGGCTATAATCGTTGCTGTCGGGCAGAAACCCTCGGATCTCCATATCTCAACTTTTTCCTTTTTAATAATGCCATACATCATACAAGAGTGTCACACAAAAGAAAATAGTAGATCTACAAGCTCACAGCGTGTCACGATTTGACATGTTGTGAGCTTGTAGATTGGCTATTTTGTTTTTTTCATAATAAAAAAGGAACAGTTTTGGATAAGGTATTACACAGCTTTGTTGAAATGCTTGATTCTGACTGGTCAATGGAGGCAAGCAGGTGTTATTTCCTGGTATAGCAGACGAGCTGTTTTGCCTCCGTTTACGTTGCCACGGAAACGGAGGCTCGTCAGCTAATGAAACCTTTTAATAATTTTCGTGTCAAATCATTGATTTTGCTCAGCTGTGTAATAAATGTTTCACACCCTGACAGGGAGTCATTTTGCAATAATACCCGCCTGACTGTACATTATTATGCCTTAATTATAACTGCCTTCAGTCTGGAAGGATTAAACTTTAGAGGCTTTTTACTGCGGTAAATGTTGAGTTTTTTTGGGGTGAGTGCCTTTTACCACAGCTTTGGTTGATAGAAGTTTATGTTACATATATGTTCCATTTTAAAGGCTGTTTTGTGTGAATCAATGTATTGCACACATCGCTGTGTATCATTTAATTTCCTACGTCCTACGCTCCGCCCCCCCCCCCCCCCCCCCCCCCAAAGGAAAGGATAGGGGAGGGGAGGGGCGAGGAGGAGAGTGGGCGGGATTAATCGGCTGTGACCTCACTGCCGAAGGGCCAAGCTCAGATAATTTTTCAGCCTAATTATTCAGAAAACCCCAGACCACAGAAAATCCACTGAATGTTCAAAGTTCAGATTTTTGGGGTGTAATTGAGGTCATAAAACCCCTCAAAAAACATAAAAAAATAAAAAAGTGAAAATGAATGTCATAGAACCTTTAAGTCATACTTACGCTGTCTGCCCAAGAGTATGCAATGTGGCCCTCTGGAGTGAGTGTGGAAATATAGTGGCCCTCCTGCCCACCCCTGCTTTAAATGCTTGCTTCGGGGTCACAGTCACACCGCTGCCGTCACACATTGCTGCAATTACATCATCCTGACCTTGGCCGTGTGGAGGAAGGACACGAACGGCCGGCGGTAATAAGCGGTCCTCTGGAGAGGCCATTAACGCATTAAGACCGGGAACACGTCTGTGTAACCACTTTAACCATTATTCTATAATTTGGCTATTCAAAAATAGCAGATCTACAAGCTCCGAGTGCCGTGCTATGAGCTTGTAGATCTGCTATTTTTGAAAATTTGAAATTTGAATTTGAATATATATTTTAAAGCGATTTTTTTTTTACTCAAATCTTTGCTTCTGGGGGTCCCTGGAACAACATATTTTGAGATGGGGGTCCGCGGCCAAATTCATATCATTTTGGGGGTCCTTGTCTTTGAGAACCACTGATATTATAAGGTTTTTCAAAAAAGGATTTAGAAGACATTTGTAGAATCCCCAGAAGCAAAGATTTGAGTTACAAATGTTCGCTTTAAAAATATATATATTCAAAGATTTGCACACATTTTCATGATGTTTCAAAAATAGCAGATCTACAAGCTTGTACATCTGCTATTTTTGAATAGCCAAAGTTTAAGATAATAGTCACAGATGCGTTCCCGAAAGCATCCGTGTCATTTCAAGATTTCTTTGGCCATTCAAAAATAGCAGATCTACAAACTCATAGCGCTATGAGTTTGTAGATCTGCACATTTTTTTTTGAGAAATTGAGTTTTTTGAAAAATATTGATTGAAAATCTTTGATTATATATTCTACAAATGTCTTCTATCCTAATCGTTTTTTTTTTTTAAACGTACGTTTCTATATCAGTGGTGCTCAAACTTTTTCATGTCAAGGACTCCCAAAATGAGATGTATTTGGGCCGCGGACCCCCATATAAAAATGTGTTGTTCCAGGGACCCCCTTCCCCCCAGAAGCAAAGATTGTTCGCTTTAAAAAAATATATATTCAAAGATTTGCACAGATTTTTCAACAATAGCAGATCTACAAGCTCGGTGCCGCGCTATGAGCTTGTATATCTGCTATTTTTTGAATAGCCAAAGTATAAAATAATGGCTACAGCTGAAATCTAAAATGACACAGATGCGTTCCCGGTTTGAAAGGGTTAATATCTGATGTTATTCATGATCACACTCATCATATCCTCTCATGTTTATCTGCACACACATCCATCCAGCCGGGTCCACACACACACACACACACACACACACACACACACACACACACACACACACACACACACACACACACACACACACACACACACACACACACACACACACACACACACACACACACACACACATCCATCCAGCCGGGTCGACACACATTGACACGTGACACGCACAGAGCGCCGGGTCATCGCACCGACACACAGAGGTCATGAATAATGCAGGACCAGGCAGATATACGCTCATGAATATTCAGTAAGTACTCAACGCCCCCAGCACGTGAGTCAAAGTATAGATAGATACTCCTGGTGAAATATGAGTCAACTACAAGTGAAAAGTTGCTGTTGCTAATGCGGTGCAAGTACTTTAGTTAAAGTGCAAGTACTTTAGTTAAAGTGCAAATACTTTAGTCAAAGTACGTCAACAAGCATCAGCTGGACACAGACACAAATACCACACCGTTGAATTCAACGATTGACCAATCAGAATCAAGCATGCAACCAAGCCTCGTAATAAATACACATTATTACATGTCATCAACACATATACACAGCTATATATATACAGAGGAGAAAACGGGTGGTAGTGTAGTAGGACACCTCCTTTCGAAGGGAAATAAAACTAGCTCCTCTTAATTGTGACCTTCTGGTAGATAGATTTGTTTTTGGGACGATCAGATGACAAGCCTACATAATGAGCATTCCAACACAAGTTGTGTGTGTGTGTGTGTGTGTGTGTGTGTGTGTGTGTGTGTGTGTGTGTGTGTGTGTGTGTGTGTGTGTGTGTGTGTGTGTGTGTGTGTGTGTGTGTGTGTGTGTGTGTGTGTGTGTGTGCTGTAGAGTGTTCTCTTACAGCATATCCTCTACAACGTAAAAAAAAAAAA
>NC_137621.1:3654227-3681727 GCF_963280865.1 Gymnoscopelus braueri | reverse complement strand
TGTACTTTTTCAGAGAGAGAGAGAGAGGGAGAGGGAGAGGGAGAGGGAGGGGTCGGCCAGCTGTCTCATCAAACTGATTGTGAAGCATCCTGGGACAGTTTGCTGAATGATGGATGATGGACAGACAGCCATGTTCTCATTAGTTGAGCATCCTCTCCCTGCAAACTGTAGCACGAGTTACAGATGGTTTGGTCAAATTGGTTGAATGTTTGCAAACATGTCTGTGTAGGCCTGTACTGTACATGCAGAATGAGAACACTGTGTAGGCCTGTACTGTATGCAGAATGTGAACACTGTGTAGGCCTGTACTGTACATGCAGAATGTGAACACTGTGTAGGCCTGTACTGTACATGCAGAATGAGAACACTGTGTAGGCCTGTACTGTACATGCAGAATGTGAACACTGTGTAGGCCTGTACTGTACATGCAGAATGAGAACACTGTGTAGGCCTGTACTGTACATGCAGAATGTGAACACTGTGTAGGCCTGTACTGTACATGCAGAATGAGAACACTGTGTAGGCCTGTACTGTACATGCAGAATGTGAACACTGTGTAGGCCTGTACTGTACATGCAGAATGAGAACACTGTGTAGGCCTGTACTGTACATGCAGAATGTGAACACTGCAGACCACAGTGAATTGATACTCTCACTTGTGGTTGGAGTCATTGGTTCATTTGTTTTTAATTAATTAATTTGTATTTATTTTAACTCATATAGTGCCAATGACGCCTTTTGACGGCCGTTTTCAGTGCGCCATTAGTGCCAATGACGTCTTTTGACGTCTCCTTTTTTGGTTATTTTTTTTTCTTTTTTATCTCAAAGGAACTAGGAGAAAACGATTTTCAAAAAGTTAATTCTCCATCCACTTCAATGTTAAAATATAAACGGAGAATTTTTTTTCTCCGTTTGATCCATAATGCCTTTGGCATATGGATCAACAAGCTTGAAATAAGCCTGGCAGTGAATGAGTTAAATTTAGAGTAACAATTTTCCATAAAGTCAACAAAAGAAGACATTTTCTATTCAGGATCTCCTCGGTGGTCAGTAGGAACACACTGAGCACACTAGAAGGAGCACTCATCCAATGTCATTTCGACTAGGCGTGCACCTCGTGGTACGTTAGCACCTCAAAGGCATTACAAACACAACTGCAGACCTCACAAAACAAAGCCTCTGAGACACTTTGAATGAAAATGAAAAGTGCTTTTTTCAAAAGCTGTTTGAACTTTTAACTTGCTTTAACGTGCTTCACAAAATGAATGAAAACAAAGCAAACAACATACAGTGACAGATTACAAAAAAGAAAGAGAAAAACCCTGCAAAATGTATGTTTTGTTTAAAGATGTGGCTATAAAGCCCACTCGCTCTATCAAGGCCTTTCAAGAGTCTCTTTGCAGAAAAGGCTCACTTTATTTGTTGTCGGGCAAAACATCCCAAAGTGCTCTACTGTGTATATATGTTACAGGTAGATTGGCATTCCAGGTAGATTGGAAAAGAAGCGCTTGTTTTCACCGCCCCCTCCAGGCAATTCTGTAGAACCAACGCCAGAGGGCAATGCAAGCCAGACATGAGTCCCACACCACACACGCACGCATGCACAAACGAGCACAAACGAGCACGCATGCGCGCAC
Source organism: Gymnoscopelus braueri (assembly GCF_963280865.1). Classification (NCBI taxonomy): domain Eukaryota; kingdom Metazoa; phylum Chordata; class Actinopteri; order Myctophiformes; family Myctophidae; genus Gymnoscopelus; species Gymnoscopelus braueri. The sequence goes on along the minus strand of NC_137621.1, from coordinate 3,680,090 downwards.
ATGCACGCATGCGCGCACACACACCCGCGAACAGCCTTATTCCATGCAGTTGAAGCACAAGAGGGCGAGCCTGAGGAGGCGGGGCTGGCGGGCTATGTTAGTGCAGCGAGTGGCAGTTGGGGCAAACCATAGAGGGGCAAACGCAGTCCCCACAACATCTTTTACGATTCTGTGCCTATCGGTACATAACTCGGACGGCGCTTAGTCGACTAGGAGACCATCGGCCGGTCGGCGCGCGCCGACTCAGGAGACCTTGAGGCCAAGGAGGCCTCAAGGTCTCCTGAGTCGGCGCGCCTCCGTCATGGTCCAAAACTATACTTTAGCGGCGAAAAAAATTGTCCGCGGTTGTTTGAAAAAGTAATGTCCCAAGCGGGAGTCAAACCCAGACTCCCAGTGATAGTGGATGGGGAGTCCAATGATTATCGAAATGCGCCACTGAGGCCGGTATGTATGTATATTCATGTTGTCGTAGTCGTCGTCCTCTCATCGCAGCCCCGCCCCGAGCCTAAAAACAAGCGCTCCACTTCCAATCTACCTGGAATGCCAATCTACCTGTGACATATATACCAACTGGTTGCTTAATAACGCACAATGAGCACTGAAAGGTAGAAAGGCTGCACGTTAGATGTGAAGGTTTTCTCTAAATTCCACTAATGTCTGTCTGTCTGTCTGTCTGTCTGTCTGTCTGTCTGTCTGTCTGTCTGTCTGTCTGTCTGTCTGTCTGTCTGTCCGTCCTTCACTTTCATCCAATGGACTTGGCGGGTATATTTGCTGAGGATGTCTGTGTTAAGAATGAAGTCGGATGACCTTAGTGTTCTTACCCTGTGTGTGTGTGTGTGTGTGTGTGTGTGTGTGTGTGTGTGTGTGTGTGTGTGTGTGTGTGTGTGTGTGTGTGTGTGTGTGTGTGTGTGTGTGTGTGTGTGTGTGTGTGTGTGTGTGTGTGTGTGTGTGTGTGTGTGTGTGTCGTACTATTGTTTCTTGTGTGTCCTTGTCCTAGTTTGGAGGAGAGAGGCTGAAGGCATCATGATGACCTGCCACTGTAGTCTGGGACAAGATGTCTGGAGAGAAACAATACCACACACACAGCTTCTAAGTCCTTATAACTGACAGTGGTGGTAAAAGTACTCACATTTTGTACTTAAGTAAAAGTATCAATACTGCAATGTAGAAATACTCCATTACTAGCAAAATACCTTGACATGAAAAGGTTTGAGAACCTCTGGTTTAGCGTGTTTAGGCCTAGTATATGTATGGCTCATAGACGCTATGTTACGGTTACTGGTGTAGCGGTGTACAGTACAGCAAAGAAGTGCATTTACTTGTACTTAAGTAAACTTTTGTGAGCATCTGTACTTGAAGTACATATGAATGAACCACTTAAAGAGCAAGACCACTTTGGTAGAGGTTTGGGTTGTGTAGTTACCTTGCCCTGATGTAACTCCAAAGGTGGACAAGAAATAAAAATAAAAAATCTCCATTGATTAGACATTGATAATTCTAATTATGCTCCTCATTGGCTTACATTGTACGCTGAAACGGCTCTCAAAGTCACTCTTTTAGCATGTAAACGAACACAAACAAAGCTGATTCAGACAATATAGAATATAGAATCATCAAACCCAGTACTGTTTTTTTTCATATATATATATATATATATATATATATATATATATATATATATATATATATATATATATATATATATATATATATATAACAATGACAACTTCCTGCTGATTTTACTATTTGAAGATCCGGATCCCCGGATCCAGTCCGGGTTTTCTTCTTAATACAAATTGCAAAATCAACAGGAAGTTAACATGTCTTGAAGTTAACTGAATGTTATAGTATTATAATTGTGTATTTTATTTATGTATTTGTTCCATCACTTTGACTTGTTTATCCTGTATGAGTTGTCTTGTCCTGATTGGATTCAATATGTATCTCGACCTGAAATGTACGTTCTGTTCACTAAAGAGCTGGAGAGACATGGAAACCCCTCTAATTGAACAAACTTAGTATTACCACCTGTGGAACTCAGATCAAACACTGCAATGTGGTATAATATGTACATTATATAAGCACAGGGCACCAGTTTACTGCACTAAATTACACAACTGGTATTTCCCAGTGATGCAATTTAGCCCAAATGTAAGATGTTTGTGCATACACACAAAAGTATGTACTGACTACATTCTAAGAAAACATACGCAATGAGTTTCATATTTAAAGTTACATTTATTATTATTATTTATTATTATTATTTTTACAATACAAATGTAAAATTCAAGAGTGCACAGCTATTTGTACATTAATTACACTTGCTGAATTATTTTTTACTTCTTTAATTGATAACTTAATTGATAATTTAATGCAGCTAAGTGTAGCCTAATTAAAGAAAAGAAAAAAAACTCAGACTCAGTCTCACAAACAAAGAATACTTGATTCAGTTGAGAACTGCATGTTCCTTAATATTTGGCTGTACATGTGAAATTAAGTCATTGTGTTTCAATATAATATATCTGTTTAGGGACAACAGTTAATGACTTGATTTGAAGTGACAGCTGACTAACTAAATCCTCAATATACACATTTGTTGTCTTAAAACCAACCGTTTTCATGTCAAGCTGAGGATTAGTCTAATCTGTGTGATTGACAGGAGAGATGATCAGAGGAGTAGAGTTTTCGCCATCATAATTAGGATAAGGACTGAAGTATGGATAGAGTTTCTCAGTGAAGGTGCAGCCAGTGAAAGAGTAGAGATGAACTCTGGTCTTCACATCATAAAAGTAGACCAGACCCTCCTCATAATCCACAAACACTCCCACTTTCTGGATCTCCTTTCTTGCAGGAAGGAGGACAGGTGTGCCGGCTGCAGCCTTGTACTCATTTCCATTCCTCAACATTATAGTCCAGTAACCATTGTTGGGGCAAAGTGTGATGTATTCTTTCCTGTCGATGGACTCTCTGGCCACTCCTACACTCCAGTCAGTCTTCCCTTTAACCTGAACCTCATAGTAAAATCTTCCAGAGGAGAAGCTTTGTTTTCCTAAGACACAGAGACATATAGAGAATCTCTTATTCGTTTCCAGGAGATTCTTCGTTTTGCCTCCATCATTGACTTGTTTTCCGTTCTTAGACAGGGTGAGTTTGCAGTGTGCTGTGACAGGGTCTAGAGTTACATCCACTGCATATTGCTGGATCCTCCTCAGCTCAACATCCTGCATATTCCTCTCCCTCTCTCGACCGAGTGTCCTCTTCAGCTGATCCACAGCTGTCCTCACAGTCCCCGCATATGAAGACGGGTGGACATTGACCATTGTCCAGTCCTTGGTGGAAGGAGGGGTGTTGATGGATGTGAAGTTCTGGAGGAGGTGGAGGTGGTCTTCGCTGTGTGAGAGCTGCTTCAGTTCAGAGCTTCTCTTCTCTAACTCAGTGATGTCCTGTTGCAGCTCCTTGATGAAGCCTTCAGCCTGTTTCTCTGTTGTTTTCTGCTTCTCTTCAATCACATGAATGACCTCAGCCTGGCTTCTCTCAATACAGCTGATCAGAGCAGAGAAGACCTGCACACTGTCTGCTATCTCTATGTCTGCATCTTTCCTGCTGATCTCTACTGAGTGTTTGACCTCCTGAATCTTCAGTTGTCTCTCCCGGATTATCTTCTGAACTTCAGCCTCTGTCTTTGCCAGCTCAGCCTTCTTTCCTTCACATTCCTCTTTCAGAGATACAATCTGATGTAACCTGTGGTCTGACTCTGTGCAGAACTGACAAACACACATGTGGTCGGTCTTACAGAACAGCTCCAGAGGTCTGTCGTGTTTCTGACACATAACGTCTTCCAGGTTCTTCACAGGGTCGATTAGTTTGTGTCGTTTTAAAGGAGCATTTCACCCCTGGAAGAAACTGCAATCACTCAATGGTAATAGTATTTGTAGTAGATAACAGTAGCACAATTTAAAATGTGCACCCTATGGCCAGAAAAATAATGAAATCTGTGTGTTTGACTAGGGTTTGACTGGACTGCTGCATTACTACAATGACCATAATGCTTTGGTGCCTTGTGGCAGGGGAGGTTCCATGTGGGTGTGATCTCCAACAATAACATCCAAACAGCATGCCAGTGTCGCCATGTCTGCTTATTATAAGCGGCTTCTTTCTAAAATGTAGTTGATATTTGGGCTTGTTTCCAAATGTTTTGATTGTTGTTTAAACCAGTGGTTCTCAAACATGTTCATGTATTTTTCCACAGACCCCCATCTGAAATTATAATTTGTACCAGGGAGCCCCTAACAAATATGTGTCAAAAATATTCCACATTTCCCCTTATATGTTTGTATTTGTATGTTTTGTATGTTCGGTTTGTTTGTTAGTAATGTGCTAGTCTTTTCTTTTTTTGTGTATGTTTGTTTTCATGTTCTGAAAAATCCAATAAAAAGTAAATGAAAAAAAAAAAAAAATCCACATTTTGCACTTTTTCCCCCTCAAGATTTTTTTGTAAATAGCAGATCTACAAGCTCACAATGGGTCGCGAAGCGTTGTGAGCTTGTAGATCGGCAATTTTCAAATATATAATATCCCATGTCTAGGTAAAGTGCTCTTGGCCTAGTTATCTTCTTTTGGGCTTGTTTGCATAGACCTGGCTGCTTATTTCTCTCACAATATCTGGCAACACTGGCTGTACTCGCACACGTTCATCTAGTTACATATATGTCCAAGGATTCGTTAGTGATGTCATATCACTGGCACATCCTTGGTATCTTTCTGCTGTTCTACTTCCGTGTCGCATAGTATTGACATCACTGTCGAATCCTTGGTATTATGATCCTAGCCTTTGCGACGGTGTTTGTTTACCAGCGCTGCCACTCCACGCTGTATTTTTTTTTCAAGCTTGCGCTTATGAAACACTACACAGGATTATTATTTCATGTCAACATTCAAGTACAACTATCAGAAGATAACTCAGGTAAAGTAATGCCTCACTCTGCAAGGGGGGTTGCCCGCTGGCCGCAGCTAATGGGAGTGGCCGAGTGGCGAAAGAAGGTTGAACAAAGTGTTACGGGGGCTGTCGTTTGGAGCTGGTCTGACTGAGACGCGTCAAGACAACATGTAGTGCGGAAAGGAATGAGACATATCTCTCATGACGCAAATAACGTCACGAAGAATGCGAAGATTACTAGATATCTAAAAACACAGATTATTCACTCAAAAAAACCCAGGATCTTGTTTCTTGACTCCTAAACTTCATTAAAAGACCGAAAACTTCTTCCAGGGGTGAAATGCTCCTTTAACGCCGCGATTCTCTGATGAGGCTCCAGGTGAGTCTCACAGTAGGAGATCAGACACACCAGGCAGGACTTCAAGGCCTGGAGTTTGGTCTCCGTGCAGACATCACAGGACACTTCATCTGGTTTGGCAGGTTCTTGGCTTGTGTCGGAAGTTTGTTTCAGCTGCTTCAACTTCCTGAACTGATCAGCCATCTCTGAGAGAACTTTGTTAACGGAGAACTGTGGCCTCTTATGGAAGGTTTCTTGACACAGTGGACACTGACACACGTCAGCGCTGTCCCAGTGCTGTGTGATGCAGGTGTTGCAGTAGTTGTGTCCACATGGAGTGGTGATGGGATCAGTGAACACATCCAGACAGATGGAACACAGGAACTGCTCTTCAGACAGCAGACTGCTGGTAGACGCCATTTCTACACACTGGAAATACAAGTTAAAATATTTGATTAGATGTATTTAATCGCTAGAAACCATCATAACATTTAACTTTATGGCTGCCAAGAACGAGTCATTGTCATAACGCCCTGGCTGCCTAGAACGAGTTATAACGAGCTTTTGAAAAAAATAATAATATATATATAAATATATTATTATTATGATTATTATTATTATTATTATTATTATTATTATTTAAAAAAAATTAAACGTTCAGATCCCAATATATCATGATCTGAAGATTTGCTGCTCCATTCACTTCTTGGTTAACTTATTACTTAAAAAGGCTGTGTATCGGCTCCTGTGTACTTTATTTTTTACTTTGTATTTTTGGCCCAGACATGTTATTTTCAAAGCAGACAATTAATGTCAACGAGGTCGCGATGATCTCATTGACATTTGTGAAACCACACAGTATAACCCTCTGTGATAGATAAATATTCTGTGACTACTTGAAAAATGTAAGAAAATCGAATAGGAAAGTTACATTGTGCAGCCTTAAAGGTTCTAACTTCTATGACATTAATTTTCACTTTTTTTGGGGGGGGGTTTTATGATCTCAATTACACAAAAAAAAACTGAACTTTGAACATTCAGTGGATTTTCTTTGGTGTGGGGTTTTCGGAATAATTAGGCTGAAAAGTGGTTTTGGCCCTTGGAGAGTGAAGTCACAGGCCATTAATCCCGCCCACTCTCCTCCTCGCCCCTCCCTTCCCCTATCCTTTCCTTTGGGGGGGCGGGGGGGCGACACCCGCAGGCAAAGATTTCTTTTTTCATTGCAGTTGAAAAGGCTTTAGAAATGTGAGCGAAAAACACCTGCAATGGCTCACTAGAGTGGAATTTACAGTTAAAACTTTGTATACACGTTTGAAGGACCATGACCAAGACTTTTAATGTGTAAAACTGAATGTCATGAAAGCTTTAAGTACTGGCAAATTAAATACAAATAACGTGCATCCTTTGTTCAAATAATAGACAGAAAATAAACAAATAAAATAAAGTGAGATTGTGTCAATAATATAAAATAAAACCATAATTAAGATCTAATAACAATAAGTTATGTATGCTACCCTATCAAGTAGCCAGTATCAAATTATCTTGAATTATACGGCTCTTCAAGTATATCAGCACACTTAAACGATACCACATCATAGCATACAGAGTGTACATAATGTACTGAGACCATAATGCAGACACACCTTACACAGCAGGAGTATTTATTTTTGAGTGATTAATTTACATTATACAACAGGTAGTTCCAACCAAGCAATCCGATTGGTTTAAATAGGCTCAAACGAGTGTGACAGCACACCTAGCCGTTCTCAAATGAAACCAATCAAAATGTAAAAATCAGCCGTGCTGATCAGGTCTCGGTAGAGCAGAGCCGGCTAAGCGGCTAGGCTAGAAGTTTGCATGGGAAGTTTGCAGATGTAGCAGCTACATAAGAATATGTGAATTTGTATTGAATATCTTAATTACAATAAGCTTGAGCTAACAGTTATGTTTTGTTTCTGTTTCTTTGTTTCTTTGTGTTCAGTTTCGGAAAAGTTGTCTAGCACACAGCCATCTCAATGTTTGGTCTGGACTGGCTGAGTAAACAAGGGACTCTGGGCCCTATTATACGTGTCTTAAAGGTATCATGACATTCATTTTCACTTTTTTTATTTTCAATGTTTTATTTGGGGTTTTATGACCTCAATTACACCCAAAAAAACTGAACTTAAAACATTCAGTGGATTTTCTGTGGTCTGGGGTTTTCTGAATAATTAGGCTGAAAAGTAATCTGAGCTTGGCCCTTCGACAGTGAGGTCACTGTCGAATAATCCCGCCCACTCTCCTCCTCGCCCCTCCCCTCCCCTATCCTTTCCTTTGGGGGGGGCGGAGCAGAGGCGATGATTGACAGGCAAAATCCCTCACCAGCGACACCCGCAGGCAAATATTTCTTTTTTCATTGCAGTTGAAAAGGCTTTAGAAATGTGAGAGAAAAACACCTGCCATTGATCACTGGAATGGAATTTTCACTTAAAACTTTTTGTACACTTTTGAAGGACCAGGACAAAGACTTTGAATGTGGTGTAAAAGTGAATGTCATTAAACCTTTAACTACCGGCAGGTCTTATTCCTTAACATGGAGGCGTGACCAATGCCGTTTTGCTATTATGGGTGCGCTAATCTGCGCACTGCACCAAGGCGTTATGCGGTAAAACGGCCCTGAATTAGTCATGGGTGTGTTTGGGCGTTACAGTAATCAATCCAATCAGACTACCCATTCCCTGCCATTCCCTTTTAGATCAGCGCAAGATGCAGTGTGATTTTCTGCGCGTTAAGCTGTGAGACCATGAAGAGAAGGAAACCTCACATTGAAAGGAGACATGTCCAAGTGCAGGCATGGCTGTAGCCTATGTCTAATTATGTGACTGTCTCATGTCCAAAACACATTGATATCTCTTGACTAACCAACACATATTCACATTTGCCTATTATTTGCCACTTCTAAGCTATAAACAGCTGTAAAAACCTTATGGTATATGATTTCATTGGATTAATGAAGGAATAAACCTTTAAGATCCCACTTAGAGTGGAACACAAGTCTTTCAAATCAGATGGATTGAAACAGGGTGAGTAGGGCTTTTTCTGTCCATACGTGCGTAATATGTGCACTGCCCTAGGCTGACGTGTCCTTTTTGCTTGATATGGTTTGATGGAGAGACAATATAATCATGACTGATACACCTAATGCAAATAGACACTTTACAGATTATAGAGAACTTTGAATTATAACAATCGGTTCAGAATTGACTGAGTACATATTAGTTAAACTGCCGGTGTCCTTACAACCAAACATTTATTTTTGCACTTAATTCTCGTATAATATTGCTTAATTAATCATTAATCATGGCATGGTTTATTTCTGCATGGCTCCTGGTGTGTTAAGGACCTTTAGACTCTCCCTCACTGAAATACTGCTGCTAAAAGATATTCTACCTGTCTGACGGGCCGTTCACACTGAGCACTATGACCACAACCATAACTATAATTACATTGTTCACCACCGTCTATGTCGGTGGTTGCCAACCTGTGCATGGGGATTATTCTGGGGGGGTCCCCAGATGATTAGCTTAATGTGCAACATTATTTTCTTACTCAACATTTACATGGTATATCTGCACATTTATAAAGTTACAATTTAATAACGTTTAAGACCTTTTTAATACCAAATTGGACAAATTTGTCAAATATCACATACGAAATAGCTCCACTAGCTCTGCTCACATGCTCTGGTGTGAGCTCTGCTCTTTTTTATAGTCATAGTGTTCGGTATGAACGGCCCTAACGACAATACCCTATACCCTATAACTATCATTTCCATTAGGCTACATCCAATATTTAATCTGTGTTGTATTTTTGTATTGTATTATTATCCTAGCACAATTCTGCAGAAAAGGTCCAACCAACATCCTGTTGCCTGAACTTGTATAAGTAGGTGACATATAAAGCCTTTCTTGATTCTTATTTCAACTTTGGAAATTCAGCCATTTTTACGTTTAGCGCTCAGAAAATCATGCACTGTACTCACCAGACTATGTCGTTAAGTCTTCAGTGTTAAAGATCAACTCCTGTTGATGTGAGGTTTCTGTACAGAACGATGATCTGAGCTGTCAGACCGTGTGGAACGGTTTTACCTTTGGGTTGTGACACATCATTTACCCATCGCACCCTGTCAACAGTTAACCCTTCACTGGACTGCTTTCGTGCTGTGTTGCACAGGTTGACAAGAGCAGGAGAAATGTTTTAATTCATATCATATTTACATTCATATTCACATTTTCTTACAATCATTCCTATGAGATGGACAGAGTGATTGTCAGAGAAGAGCTGAAGAAGAGTTATTTTCCTCTGTGATCATATACGTGCGTACCACTTTAAACATGGATTGTTCATTTTTCAGCGTGTTATCATCAACCATATGCTGGATCAAAGTCCTTATGATATTATTGCTTTATGACACTTGTTGTGTGCACCGGAGGCAACTTCCTCTGCACCCCCCCTCCCCTCCCCCCTGTCCTCACTACAGCGCTCTGCGCTCACAACATGCTGCATACAAGCTTGTAGATTGGCTATTTTTTTGTATCTAAAGTATACAATAGCGTAATGTTATATGAACTCATTTTGCTGGGGACCTCCAAGGAGCACTTGGGGTCCCCGGACCCCCCTTTGAGGACCACTGTCTTAAGTGGTTAATTATAGTGTCAACACCCGTGGAACTCAGATCAAACACTGCAGTGGGGTATACATACAGTACAGCATATCAGCCCGTGCACCAATGTACTGACATTGGTGTCATGTACTTCCCAGTGATGCAATTTAGCCCAAATGTAACAAAAAGTGTGTATGAATAAGATGTACACATACATTGACATACTACATTATAAGAAAACCCCCCCAATGAGTCTATGTATTATGTTTTACAATACAAACTGAGTGCACACGCATTTTCACATGAATTACAATTGCTGATTTATTTTGAAGAATCCCATTTTATAATTGATAGCATGCCGATAGGTAGGTAGGTACTTTATTCATCCCAGAGGGGAAACAAAGGTGTTACAGCAGCTTTCATAGAGACAATCAATAAAACACATCTAAAATAGGCATCTAAGAATAGTAAACCTACAATATAAGAAAAAGAGATGTAGAGATCTATAGCGCTCCTTCTTGCAACGTGGGTGTAACAGTCTGCTGCTAAAGGAGCTTTTCCGCCCTGCCACAGTGTCATGTAGGGGGTGAGAGGGATTTTCCATTATGGCCAATAGTTTAGTCTTCATCCTGCTATTGGCCTCCTCCTCCTCCACAGTATTCAAGGTGGTTCCGAGGACAGATCCAGCTTTCTTGATAAGCCTGTTCAGCCTCCTGCTGTCGCCTTTCGTTGATACTACCCCCCCCCCCCCCCCACAACATACCACCACTGATTGGTAGAAGAATGTTCAGCAGTCCTACACACACCAAAAGAGCGTAGCCTCCTCAGGAAGTACAGCCGGCTCTTGTATTGATTGATGTAGTTTATTTAGTAAGACATGAGAATCACAGTACATGGAAGTACAAATTCACAATACAAGGTCTACTAAACTGGAACTCTCATTAAGCACGCAGCTTGTTTAAGATGAGAACCCCATGCACACAAATCATGATGACATATAAGAGGCAGACAGATATACACACTACTATACAGAATGTCATACAATCAGCTTTCAGGTTACTGGTATGAAGAGAGAAAAAAATATATATATACAAAAGAGGAAAATGAAGGGGGGGGTAGGGGGGGTAGGTTAAGACTTAGACAGGGGCCATTTTCGAATTGCAGCCTCCTGAAGGTGTATCTTTAGGGCAGTTTTGAAAGTGAGTAGGGTTTTACACTATAGGACATGTGTTCCCAGTCCAGTCCAGTTTATTGTCCAATTGCACCCCCAGATACTTGTAGCTCTGGATCACCTCCACATCCTTTCCCTCGATGGAAACAGGAGACCAAGGGGTGAGCCCCCTTCTTCCTAAAATCCACCACCAAATCCTTTGATTTGGCAATGTTGAGTAACTGGTGGTTCTGTTCACCCCACTGAACAAAGCTAAGTTTACATAATAGCATAACACATCCATAACATCAAAATCAGTCTCAGAGACAGATAATGACTTTTAAATGTAATTCTTGATTCAGTTGAGAACTACTTTTGACATAATATTTGGCTGTACAATTAAGTTATTGTGTTTCATTATAATATATATGTTTAGGGACAACAGTTAATGACTTGATTTGAAGTGACAGCTGACTAAAACTAAATCCTCAATATGTATGTTTGTTGTCTTAAAACCAACCGTTTTCATGTCAATCTGAGGGAATAGTTTAATCTGTGTGATTGACAGGAGAGATGATCAGAGGAGCAGAGTTTTCGCCATCATAATTAGGATAAGGACTGAAGTACGGATAGAGTTTCTCAGTGAAGGTGCAGCCAGTGAAAGAGTAGAGATGAACTCTGGTCTTCACATCATAAAAGGAGACCAGACCCTCCTCATAATCCACAAACACTCCCACTTTCTGGACCTCCTTTCTTGCAGAGAGGAGGACAGATGGGCTGGCTGCAGCCTTGTACTCATTTCCATTCCTCAACATTATAGTCCAGTAACCATTGTTGGGGCAAAGTGTGATGTATTCCTTCCTGTTGATGGACTCTCTGGCCGCTCCTACACACCAGTCAGTCTTCCCTTTAACCTGAACCTCATAGTAAAATCTTCCAGAGGAGAAGCTTTGTTTTCCTAAGACACAGACACAAGTAGAGAATCTCTTATTGTTTTCTAGGAGATTCTTCGTTATGCCTCCATCATTGACTTGCTTTCCGTTCTTAGACAGGACGAGTTTGCAGTGTGCTGTATCAGGGTCTAGAGTTACATCCACTGCATATTGTTGCATACTTCTTAGCACATCACACAACTCCTTTATCTCTTTACTGAGTGTCTTCTCCAGCTGAGACACAGCTGTCCTCACAGTGCCCGCATATGAAGACCGATGGACATTGACCGTTGTCCAGTCCTTGGTGGGTGGAGGGGTGTTGATGGATGTGAAGTTCTTGAGGAGGTGGAGGTGGTCTTCGCTGTGTGAGAGCTGCTTCAGCTCAGAGCTTTTCTTCTCTAACTCAGTGATTTCCTGTTGCAACTCCTTGATGAAGCCTTCAGCCTGTTTCTCTGTTTTTTTCTGCTTATCTGCAATCACATGAATGACCTCAGCCTGGCCTCTCTCAATACAGCTGATCAGAGCAGTGAAGACCTGAACACTGCCTGCTATCTCTCTGTCTGCAAGTTTCTTACTGATCTCTACAGAGTGTTTGACCTCCTGAATCTTCAGTTTTCTCTCCCGGATTATCTTCTGAACTTCAGCCTCTGTCTTTCCCAGCTCAGCCTTCTTTCCTTCACATTCCTCTTTCAGAGATACAATTTGGTGTAACCTGTGGTCTGACTCGGTGCAGAACTGACAAACACACATGTGGTCGGTCTTACAGAACAGCTCCAGAGGTCTGTCGTGTTTCTGACACATAACGTCTTCCAGGTTCTTCACAGGGTCGATTAGTTTGTGTCGTTTTAACGCCGCGATTCTCTGATGAGGCTCCAGGTGAGTCTCACAGTAGGAGATCAGACATACCAGACAGGACTTCAAGGCCTTGAGTTTGGTCTCCATACAGACGTCACAGGACACTTCATCTGGTTTGGCAGGTTCTTGGCTTGTGCTGGAAGTTTGTTTCAGCTGCTTCAACTTCCTGAACTGATCAGCCATCTCTGAGAGAACTTTGTTAACAGAGAACTGTGGCCTCTTATGGAAGGTTTCTTTACACAGTGGACACTGACACACGTCAGCGCTGTCCCAGTGCTGTGTGATGCAGGTGTTGCAGTAGTTATGTCCACATGGAGTGGTGATGGGATCAGTGAACACATCCAGACAGATGGAACACAGGAACTGCTCCTCAGACAGCAGACAGCTGGCAGACGCCATTTCTACACACTGAGAATGAAGTGAACATATTTGATCAGATTTATACAGTTGCTAGAAACTATCACAACACGCGAGGGTTGTAAGACAATTGAAGATACAAAACTTAATAAAGTCAGAGGCTTATTTCCATTGTGGTCCTCTCACGTGAAACAGATAATATAGATATGCATACACATGTTTTTAAAAGCTAAAACTATTTAAAGACCCTGTAAAGCAGTATATGTGTTCGCAGTTCATCAGACCACAGCATAATGTGTTATAAACCACCCAGCCAAATTTGAATCATTAAAACATTCTTGAGTATATGAAATATTGGTTTCAAAGTCATGACAAGTATTTTCTCTGCTTACATCCACTAGATGGCGATGCACTCTGAGGTAGGCTATTAGCATAGCCATAGACGCACCAGCATATTTCAATGGCTCTGTGACTGATGATGGTCTAACTCCACATTCATTCTTTTTACATGTTTTCAGACTATTTTTTTCCTCTATACAATGTGTTTAGAAACAAAGAATTACATTTCCTTTGTGTGGTCTTTAAATCAAGTACTTGCTAATAAAATACAAATACCTTACATCCTTTGTTCAATCAATATGCAAACATAAATCAATAAGGTGAAGTAAGATTTTATCAATAATTTAAAATAAAACCATAATTAGGATCTATTGAAGTATCACTAGAATCAAATGTTCATGAATCATACAGCTCTTCATCCATATCAACACACTTAAATAATACCCCATCATAGCATATGGATGGAGAGTATTGTACTGAGACCATAATGCAGACACACCTTACACAGTAGGAGTATGTTTGATGTGATTACCGTAATTCACATTAATCATTACTCATGGCGTGGTTTATTTCTGCATGGCTCCTGGTGTGTTAAGGACCTTTAGACTACCTACCTCACTGAAACACTGCTGCTAAAAGATACTGGCCCTCATTTATCAACGCAGCGTATAAACCGGCTTATATTTTTCCATATATTCGGCGTACACCAACGTCAAAGTCACATTTATCAACGGATCCTACACAGCCAATCCTGGCGTACATCAGGTCGGAGCTTTGATAAATCTCACGTCTGAAAACGAGCGTCATTTAAATAACACGCCCTTAAATATTCTCAAAACGCCCCGATTTTACGACATGAAGAAGAATCAGAATACGACCAAAGACATCAAAAGCCAATAAGAAAGAGTTTCCCCCGATCGCCTCGCCTCGCTGCCTGTCAAGTCACACACACACACACACACACACACACACACACACACACACGCACACACACACACACACACACGCCCAACTGTGTCTTTCATGTAATCCGTAGCGGTACAATCTTTGTCACTTAGGCTTGTAGCCTACATGAATGACTTATTATGATACCAATCACATCGCCATGAATGGAATACGTTTGTATATTAATTTATTTAACCCATACCGAGCAGTGCACAAGCAAGCAGTCATGTAGGATATTCCCCGTGAGACTCGGACGGGCGGCAGTCATTCCGCGGCAGTGATTCCGCCACGTTAATAAGAGATTGGAGCGTCGGGTTTATATCGTTAACCCAGCAAGATTGTAGTCTTCAAAACTCTCTATGACATAACTCCATAACATAGGACAAGCTACTGTAAGTTTGTACACCTCACTGTCCATGAAAAGATCGTCGGGAGTCCCGAAAATGCGCTCGCAGAAGCGCTGTATATTTTGAAAATAGCAGATCTACAAGCTCACAACGAGTGGCGATGCGACCCGTTTTTGAGCTTAGATCTGCTATTTTAACATAGCCAATGCAACTGAATGACTGTTAAAGCAGTTTGTATAAATTAATTTATCAAATGTTATATTTTCACAGGGATTATTTATTAGTGTAGATATACATTTAGGAGTGGATTATGTGTCCAGATGCCTGTCAGACAGTCAGACAATGTTGCTCCGCAGGTCTAGAATGGAATAAACGGGCGCAGCCAACGTCAACAACTGGTCTCGACCAGACGTGAGATTTCAGCTTACGGTAGGATGAAGCCCACGTCAGGATATATTGATAAATGCCGAAAGGTGCGGTGATCTCGCCGTACGCCCATTATTTGGGCTGCACCGCGTTGATAAATGAGGGCCACTGTACCTGTCTAAAGGGCCATTCCCAACATACAGTATAAGTGTGTACAGGGTTTATCTGCACATTTCTAAAGTTACCATTTAATAATTGTAAGAACTTTTTAATACCACAATGGCGGAATTGTAAAATATTATGTAAGAAATATCTCCACTCTGCTCACATGCTCTGGTGTGAGCTCTGCCATCCACTTGACTTACAAACATTTTTTAAACTATATTCTCTATTGTTAGTCACTCGGAGTGAACGTCCCTTAAGACAAGGCCCTAACACTAAACTATTATTTCCATTAGGCTACATCCAATATTTAATCCTTATTGTATTTTTGTATTGTATTATTATGCTCACACAATTCTGCGGAACAGGTCCAACCAACACTGTGTTGCAAATGAAGTCCTTCTTGATTCTGAATTCAGACAAATGGAACAACTGTGGAAATTCAGGCATTTTTGTCACGCGTTGCGTACTGATATCTACATATCTATCAGTACATATCTAAACTGTACTCACCAGGCTATGTCGTTGAAATCTTCTGTGTTAATGGATAATTCCTGTTGATGTGAGGTTTCTGTACAGAATGATGTTCTGAGCTGTCAGACCGTGTGGAACGGTTTTACCTTTTGGTTCTGACACATCATTTATCTCTTAGTCAACAATCCATCGCACCCTGTCAACGTTAACCCTTCACTTGACTGCTTTAGTGCTGTGTTGATAGGTTGACAACAGTAGAATATAAATGTAAATACAATATTTACATTTAAATTCACATTTTCTTACAGTCATTCCTATGAGATGGACAGAGTGATTGTTTGAGAAGAGCTGAAGAGGTTTTTTTTTCTCCTCTGTGACGTGCGTACCACTTTAAACATGGATTTGTTCGTTTTTCAGTGCGTCATCATCGACCATATTCTGGATCAAAGTCCTTAAGATATTATTGCTTTATGACACACTTGTTGTTTGCACTTGAGGCTGCTTCCTCTACCCCACACACACACACACACACACACACACACACACACGGACACACGGAGACACGTAGTCATTAGGTCATTTCTAAGCCTGAGACATGTAGTCGATGTGTATAGACTGAATCATCATGACATCACCATGACATCATCATGACATCACCATGACATCATCATGACATCATCATGACATCACCATGACATCATCATGACATCACCATGACATCATCATGACATCACCATGACATCATCATGACATCATCATGACATCATCATGACATCATCACAACCAAAGGTATATTTCCGAGTAGATAACGCCGGTAGTGTGGCACTGGAGTAGTGTTATTCATTAACCTTGTTTTATTTCTGGAAGAACAGGACACTTATGATATTGTATTCAATATCCACAGGTTGACAAACTAGACATAGCTAATGTTCTGGACAATGTATTTTATATTGTGTAAATATCCATATCCATGGAAATACCCGTTTGTTTACAAACGTTCAAACATCCTGATGTGGTCTACATGCAGCCTTTTTATTTCTTACTATTTGCATAAATGAGTTCTTTCACACCGTCAGTTGAAGCTTCATAACCATTATCCTATATTAAAATTGGCATAAAGGGATAGTTCACCCCCAAAATGACTTTTTTTTCCTATGGATTAGTCACCCCATGGAGATTTAAATTCATGGATATTTTTTTGTTTTTGTCACATTCCTAAGCCAATAATGTGATGACCGGCAGCGGTTCCGGTAAGTTGTGTCTCCTACCTTAAACCGCTGCCTACTGGTCCGCTGGTCATCAAATTATTGGCTTAGCAATGTGACAAATACTAATATATCCATAAATTCAAGTCTCCATGGGGTGACTAATGGATAGATGGTAATTATTGAACTATCCCTTTAAGGGAGGACCGGCCGGTGGGTGGAGGCTGCATTCATTCTCAATGAGTTTGATCTGTTTTCCTGTTGTATGGAACACACTAAACCTGCACGCACGCACACACACACACACACACACACACACACACACACACACACACACACACACACACACACACACACACACACGGTACAGTGGCACTTCTGAATAATTGGATTAATTACATACATTAATTATGATGCCCAGGGCGAGCGAGCTGTAACAGAGACATCAGACAGAGAGAGAGAGAGGGAGAGAGAGAGGGAGAGAGAGAGAGAGAGAGAGAAGGGGTTAAAAAGAGGTGAATGGAAAGAAACAATTGATAGTGATTAACATAATGAGATAATAATGATATTAAAAGTTAATGATGTTATTTACAATTTGTTAATGCGTGGCCTCCTCTCCTCGCTGATTATGTAACATTCTCAGAACCCCCCATGGAGGGGGGGGAGGTGGGGGGGTCATGACAGCGTACGGTACAGGGGTGTGTATAGGGGTGTGTTAAAATACTGGACTCTGTGATAGAACCAATTTCCCTCTATGGTTGTGAGATCTGGGGACCATTAGCAAACCATGACTTGAAAAATGGGATAAACACCAAACCGAGACCCTACACACAGAATTCTGCAAATCCATTCTCCGTACCCAGCGAAAAACACCAAATAATGCATGCAGGGCAGAATTAGGACGATACCCACTAATTATCAAAATAAAAAAGAGAGCACTTAAGTTCTACAACCACCTAAAAGAAAGCGACCTAGATGCACTCCATAACAAGGCACTCACACACAGCGAAACCCTAGAGAGATGCCCCCTCAGCCAGCTGGCCCTGGAACTCCGGGCACAAACAGAGCCACGAGATAGAAAACCCATTGGACTAAACCAAATTATAAAACAGCAAAAGGAAAACTACCTGACACACTGGAAAGAAGCAACACAAAAGCAGAGTAAACTAGAATGCTATCTGGCCCTAAACAGAGAATACGCAGTGGCAGAATACCTGAGCACCGTGACTGACCCAAAACAAAGAAAAATCTTAACTAGGTACAGACTCAGTGAGCACAGTCTTGCGATCGAGAAAGGTCGTCACAGGCAGACCTGTATCCCGAGAGAAGACAGACTATGCACCCACTGCACACAAAATGAAGTGGAAACCGAGCTACACTTCCTAACCGTCTGTCCATTGTACCAAGACATCAGAGACACATACTTCCCACAGATTACAACCACACACGGAGATTTTGAAAACATGACCAATGACAAAAAACTCCCATATCTGCTGGGCGAAGTACAACAATGTGCAAACACAGCAGCAAGATTCGTGAGTTGCTGTGATAGGAAAAGGATATCAAACGGAACACAACCACCCTAAAGACTAATCATTGTGTATATTCCTGCACTATACCTGCACCCAGTGATCTTGGTACAGATAAATTGATCTATTGAAGATTCTGACTTTCAAATGTACATATTTTTTGTTTTGATTGTATTGCTGTATTGTTGTATTGTGCTTTCTGCTTTGGCAATGTAAACGTATGTTTTCTCATGCCAATAAAGCCCTTTGAATTGAAAAATTTAATTGTGTATAATATGTATAATCTCTGCCATTGCATCAGCAATATGAGGATGCTTGTGTTCCTAAAAAGCATATAGTTTCTGTCGAGCAGAAACCTCATATCTCCATATATTTTACCTTTTTGTTTTTTACCTACATTGATATACATTTGGCCGTGGACGCCCCCCCAGAAGCAAAGATTTGAGTTGAAAAATATTCGCTTTAAAAGATTTGCACACATTTTCGAGAATTTTCAAAAATAGCAGATCTACAAGCTCATAGCGTGGCACTCGGTGTAGATCTGCTATTTTCGAATAACCAAAGCTAAGTGTTTAAAATGATTGTGACGCTATATCTATGTTAACTCATTTTGCCGGGGGGACCCCCATGGTCCCCTCTCAAAGGACCCTGTCCCCTGGGGGTCCCCGGACCACCGGTTGAGAACCACTGTACAAGCCGTACAAGCTCAAAACGCGGCGTGAAGCGACGCGTTTTGAGCTTGTGGATCTGCTACTTTTGATCAGGCGTGCAGCCATGGGTGGGCCTAGGTGGGCCGTGGCCCACCCATATAGAAAGCTGGCCACCCAATCGATTTAGCAAAATAAAAATGTTTTTGGAAATGTATTATTATTATTTTTTTGTAATTATTTATTTGATATAAAAATCGGTAAAATCAGGCAAAAATAAGAATTAAATAACATAACCCTAACCCTAAAGGCGAAACTGGTATTGCATTGACTTAAGAAAAAACGTATTATTTGCATGAAAAAAATCGCCCCGGTGTGTAAGGACCTTAAAACCGAAATAAAGTAACAAAAAAAGCCCCAAAACGCCCAAAATCCGCCCAATAACCGTTTTAAAAGCGGTTATTATAAAGCAATTTTGCGCTCGCGTGCATGCGTGCCCTCCCTCTCCTGCCTGGGCCCAGCCTTATACTAGCGTTCTGGCTGTGCCACTGCTTTTGATGCTTTTCAATTTGAATACTGAAAAGTAAGAGTTATGGAACATAATGAGGTTTCCACCCTACAGAGACGTTATCTGAGTTGAAGTGAGTTGAAAGGACAGAGTACAGTGAGATGGCGTGCGTCTTCCTACAGCACACTACAGGCTTTTAACACAGACATCCTGAGGAGGAGCCCAGGCGCATGATGAGAGCAGACAGACACACAGTTATGACGTGTGTGTGTGTGTGTGTGTGTGTGTGTGTGTGTGTGTGTGTGTGTGTGTGTGTGTGTGTGTGTGTGTGTATGTGTATGTGTATGTGTGTGTGTGTGTGTGCGCGCGCGCGCGTCATATAGAGTTAAAAATAACAGAGAGGGCACCGGAAATCCCCGCCCATTCACTTGTATGGAGTTGCTCGCCCAGCCATATACTCCCTTTTCACCAGTGGTGGAAAAAGTACTCAGATGTTTTACTTAAGTGAACGTATGAATGAAGAAATACTCTGTTATACAAGTAAAAGTCCTGTAATTTTCGAAAATCACTTGAGTATAAGTACCAGTATTGGCAGTACCAGTATTGGCATCAAAAAATATTTAAAGTACCAAAAGTATTAGTACTCGTTATGCAGAATGTTTCACAAGTTATAATTATGTCTAAAATGTATATTAAAAAAATGAAAATAGCAGATCTACAACAACATATTTTGAGATATGGGGGGTGGGGGTCCGCGGCCAAATACATATCATTTTGGGGGTCCCAAAATGATATGTATTTGGCCGCCGACCCCCGTCAAAACATTTTGTTCCAGGGAAGCAATGATTTGAGTTATAAATGTTTCAAAAAAAAATTATGTATTCAAAGATTTGCACGAAATGCTCAAGATTTTTCAAAAATAGCAGATCTACAAGTTCATAGCACAGCACCGATTGCTGCGCTATGAACTTGTAGATCTGCTGTTTTTGAATAGCCAAAAGTATAAAATAATGGTTATAGATAAAATCTACAATTACACAGTGTGTTAATCAAAACGACGCAAACATGCTTCTCAAAGTTGATCTTTTTGAAACATTCTAACAACACAAATCATATATCGCCCCGCACATGAGCTTGTAGATCTGCTTTTTTTACATTATGTTTTTCTGAAAAACGTATGTCCCCATGGCACGGCATAATTATGTTCAGATGTGGGTCCAAATACATCCAGTAGGTGGCGCAGTGACTTTGGTCAGTTTCACTTTTTAAACCTTTGCATCATACATGTCACACATCATACATGTCACACAGACAGAAAGCCATGCGTTTTGTTGATACAACAAGTTTGTTCATATCCTACGAGTCCTATATCCACAAATCCACCATTTAAAGGTTTTGACGTTCAGTTTTACCACACATTAAAAGTCTTTGTCATGGTCCTTAAAACGTGTATAGAAAGTTTTAACAAAAAAGTCCACTCCATTGATCCATGGCAGGTGTTTCCCCCCCCCCCCCCCAAGGAAAGGATAGGGGAGGGGAGGGGCGAGGAGGAGAGTGGGCGGGATTAATCGGCTGTGACATCACTGCCGAAGGGCCAAGCTCTCAACTTTTCAGCCTAATTATTCAGAAAACCCCAGACCACAGAAAATCCACTGAATGTTCAAAGTTCAGATTTTTTGGGTGTAATTGAGGTCATAAACCCCCCAAAAAAACATAAAAAACAAAAAAAGTGAAAATGAATGTCATAGAACCTTTAAGATCCACAATCCACATGATCAAAACCATTGGTGTTTGTGTGCTGGATTCAAACCAACATCATCTCGGATCACGCGCTCCATGCAGGAGGAGTGGAAGGAAAATAGCCACCTACAGTATATACTGTATCAGTTTGGGGGTCCTTGACAAGAAGAAGGTTTTGAGGACCGCACTGCTTTAATTTTTTTTTTTTGTATCAAGACTTTGATGGAATGCATTCACACAGGAGACGCTCGACACGCTACGCCCCGTCTGACGTACACACCACGGTACAAACACCATCTGGTGCCTCATCCATACATAAACACACACACACACACACACACACACACACACACACACACACACACACACACACACACACACACACACACACACATATATATATATTGTCTTTGTCGGGTGGAAATGTCCAAAACTGTGACTTTTCAGGATTAAAATTCAATATTAGCAGATCTACAAGCTCAAAACGCGTCATTTGGAGCTTGTAGATCTGCATTGATGCTTTTGTGTGACGCTGTAGTATGATCAAGTAGAGCGTTAATTTACCAGTTTTGTAAAGTAACATTTGCTCAAGAACTGTACTTACATTTTGAGGTTCTTCTACTTTACTGTATTTCCAATTGTCTATACTTTTACTTCTACTCCACTACATCTTAGAGGCAAATATTGTACTTTTACTCCACTACAATCATTTGAAAGCTTTAGTTACTAGTTACTTTGCAGATATAAATTATTACATTATGAAACATACATTAACCACTTCAGCCCTATTTTATACCTATATATCTACAAGCTCACAACGCGTCACATCGCGACGCGTTGTGAGCTTGTAGATCTGCTATTGTCAAACATTTTAGTACTTTTACTTTTGGTACTTTAAGAACATTTTGATACCAATACTTTTGTACTTTTACCCAAGTCAATTTTGAATTCCAGACTTGCACTCGTAACAGAGTACTTCTACATTGCAGTATTGATACTTTTACTTAAGTAACACATTTGAGAACTTTTTCCACCACTGTAATTTACGAAAAAACACAACAAAATATAAGAATATGTAGTGCAACGTCATGAGAGGTATGGAGCGGGCTAGTGTGAGGCAGTGCAGAATCAAACAGGCACAATCCAGGGTGAAAACGAAATTAGGTTTATTTTCCCACAGGTAAATAACTCAGGTAGGCCAACATAAGGCAATTTTCAAAGGAAACATAAATGTCCGCAAAGGGAGAATAATGTTCTTAAGTCCAAACAAAGTCCACGCGGTTACTTAACACAAGCCTTCCCTTTCCGTCCTGGGGTCCAGCTCCATCCAGTCCTCTGTCCTCTGTGTGTCTCTGTCCTGTGTGTTTGCTCTCTCAGTTCTGCCTCAATTAGGTGCCTCAAACACCCACACTTGTTTGTGTGCTGAGGCACCCTGGGAGTTGCAGTCCTTTCTACAACGGCCATTTTGGGTGTAGGAATATAGCACCCATCTATCACCTGTCCCCTCGTGATGCCACAGTAGATAAGAGTTTTTTTTGCCTCGACAGAGAGCTCTATACTGTATGCAAACAGCGGCGCACAGGAGCTTTATTGCCTGTGACATGATGAATACATCACTGGTCCATTTCTATGCAGGGAACATGGAGGTTTCCCACACGCCATTCGCCTCCGCACTATCACTTCCACTTAGACTTATACCGGGGGGGGGGTACGGATGGGGGGATTAGCAAGAGAGAGAGAGAGAGAGAGAGAGAGAGGGAGAGGGAGAGAGGTGTTGCCATGTCTGTTATATAAGCGACTTTGGGGTTGTTTTCTGTAAAGTTGCTTGTAAATATTGGTAGTTACAGCAGGTTGCATTTCTTTGGAGGGGGCTTGTTTCTAAAGTTGAGTTGCTTTTTTGGGCTTGTTTCATATAATGTTGTTTGAACCAGTGGTTCTCAAACATCTTCATGTCAAAGAACCACCACATTATTTATCAGAAGATACTCTGTGTACATTTTCTTTAAAGATATTCCACATTTGTATCTTTTTTCCAAGATTTTTGTTGAAAACTGTGTGTGTGTGTGTGTGTGTGTGTGTGTGTGTGTGTGTGTGTGTGTGTGTGTGTGTGTGTGTGTGTGTGTGTGTGTGTGTGTGTGTGTGTGTGTGTGTGTGTGTGTGTGTGTGTGTGTGTGTGTCCTAGTATGAGCGAATAGGAGAAGGGGATCGACGTCACGTGATGCCTTTGTTTGACCCGGCAAAAACTCTGATGTGTGTCTCAAAGAATATGATTATTGGCAGAATCGTGTGTAACGTTTAGAATATCTATTGGTCCCGTTTTCAATTTTCACAAGATCGGTGGTTGTTGCAATGACCTGCAGTACAATACTTCACCACATGTTGACGCTATGACAAAATAAACCCATTAAATGTAACAATGTGTGCGTTCCATAATGCAATTCCAGTGGTTAGAGCTTTGTTGTTTCACCTGGTGAAGGAATGGCGTATTCAGCCACGCCCCCAATTGTGTATGTGTATCTCAAAGAATAGTTGCTGCTTTTGGGCTAGTTTTTCAGAGACCTTCGTTGCTTATATAGCTCACCAAGTCTGGCAACACTGGGCATGAGGGGGCTGTCACAAACACAAGAACACGAGCGAGAGAGAGAGAGAGAGAGAGAGAGAGAGAGAGAGAGAGAGAGGGGAGAGGGAGATGGATGAAAGATGAGAGGAAGTCTAGAAGTGTGCAGAGAGGAGAGAAGTAATAGAAAGAGAGAGGCAGAAGCTTTGTGGACCCACTCTATCAGTTTCACTCAGCTGAGCGCGGCTCGGCGGAGCAATGGGAAAAGACATGGAGCGAGAAGAGAGGAGAGGAGATAACACACACACAGAGAGAGAGAGAGAAAATATGCTATATACTGTATGGCATTGGTTTTCAAAGTGTCCTTGAGGGGGTTCCAGGGGGTCCCAAGCAAAATGTGTTAAAGGTTTCATGTGACATGCTGGTTTACAAAACATTAAAGGTCTATATCATGGTCCTTCAAACGTGTATTAACAGGTTTTAACTGAGAAATCCACTCCAGTGAGCCATGGCAGCTTTGTTTCTCTCTGTGTTCTAAAGCCTTTTCAGCTGCAATGGGAAAAAAAAAACTATTTTGCTTGCAGGTGTTGCTGTTGAGGAATCTGTGCCTGTCAATCATCGCCTCGCCCCCCAAAGGAGAAGGATAAGGGAGGGGGGAGGGGCAGGTTGGAGAGGGGGCGGGATTAATGGACTGTGACATCAAAGTCCACGGGCCAATCACAGCACTTTTCTGAGCCTAATTATTCAGAAAACCCCAGACCACAGAAAATCCACTGAATGTTCAAAGTTCAGTTTGTTTGGGTGTAATTGAGGTAAAAACAAAACAAAAAACTGGAAAAAAAATATATATATAAATTTGATGTCATGAAACCTTTAATACATTTGAACCCCTTCATCCATTTTTTATACGTTGGCTATTAAAAAAGAAAAGAAAATATACAGGCTTTTACATAATGCTATTTTTGGACATTTTTGAAAGATCTTGAAAGTCTGATTTTTGTTTTTAACACCAATCATCTGTTCTGGGATCCCTGGCACAAACCATTTTCAGAATGGGGATCCACAGCCAAATTATTTGGCACAGAAAAGTTTGAGAACCACTGCTGTATGGTGTGTGGAAAGCTGGGTTATAATTTTGTTGCTGTCGGGCAGGACTAGTAACTAAAGCTGCCAAATAATTGCAGTAGAGTAAAAAGTAATGTAAAACACACCATAAAACACAGTGGATGGATCATGCTCCAATTATATATAATATAATAATATATACCTATAGAAAAAAGGAGAAGCCTTTGGGGCTCATTTCCACTAATAAAATGCCTTTATTAGTTTATGCATAATATACATAAAAAAGACATATAAGGAGAACGTTGAGCGGTTTTGACCTGTGTGGGTGTACCTCAGGGCTCAGGGCGGAGCTACAGTAATTAACCAGAGTTCACTCCTTATATAAACACATTACGTGGCCAGGAGGCCTAATTAATTAATTACTCCAGCATATCATTCATATCGTTGTTGTCCGGCGGAAACCTCCATCCAATGTCCATGTTTTAACTTTTATGTTTTGTTTCGTATATTGACGCCTTCACACAAGCTCACAACGCTCACACAACGCTCACACAAGCTCACAACGTGAGCGTTGTGAGCTTGTAGATTAGTACTTTTACTTTTGGTACTTTAAGTATATTTTGATGCCAACACTTTTGTACTTTTACTCAAGTACATTTTTGAACACAGGCCTTTTACTTGTAACAGAGTATTTTTTATATTGTGGTATTGCTACTTTTACTTAAGTAAAATATCTGAGTACTTCTTCCACCACTGCACAGCGGAACTCT
>NC_137621.1:3639227-3651727 GCF_963280865.1 Gymnoscopelus braueri | reverse complement strand
GAATTAGGAGTTCTATCGCAGGGGTGAGTTCTATGGGTATTGCATGCCTTCTAGATCTGTTCTTTTACGAGACATTGTGAGCTTGTATATCTATTAATTTTGCATTGCGTTGTAAGTGTGTAGATCTGTTATTTTTGGCAAATTGACTTAAATGTATCGGTGTGCCTTTGTTAAGTCACGTGTTATTTGTTCTTGTGTTTTTGCCCTGTTGTTTGTCCAGTCTGTTAGGTGTTGAATGCTTCAAAGTGAACCACAATAGAAACACGCTTTGGCTTTTTGGGGATTTTATTCATTTTGGAGCTTTTAACCCATTAACACATTCCACGCCAGAGTTTAATATAATGTACTCACCAGTGCCAGCGATTTATTGTTGTTTTTTTGTTTTTTTCACGTCGCCACAGACCTCGCTAAATACCTTAAGATTGCGCGTTAAACTGTTTGTAGACACACAGGGTAGCTGTGTGAGTGGCCCAGAGAAGACGACCCACAATCGGCGACATTCCATTTTGCAGTAGTCGCGGTTTATGTTAAACAGCGTTCAGCGAGGAGAAAAAAAACTCAGAGATAATGGAGGATTAGGGGAAGATTTAGAGCGGCGGCGGATGGGAACGAAAATTTCCGGATACGGATATTTCCATATCCGGGTGTGCTACAATGAAATGTGTCACTGCGAGGGAGGCCTACAATGACATGTGAACCTGCGAGGGACTGGCACGCTGCGCAATTATTTAGGTTCGCGTAGATCTACGCGATTGGTACGCAATGTGTTAAGACCTGAGGCCGATAAAAAAAATAATCTAAATCCTAACAGTTTTTTGAAAATAATGTAAAAAAAAATGTTTCACGATTTTTCAAAAATAGCAGATCTAGCGCTATGAGCTTGTATATCTGCTATTTTTGAATAGCCAAATAATTCTAAAATGACACAGACGCGTTCCAGGTCTCAATGGGTTAATGGTGATAATGTGTGCTTTAAAATGTTGCCAATTCTATTCATGTTTGTTTCACAAAACAAACATGTTGCCAATTCTATTACATTCACGATGAAGCATTCATTATGGTTTTAAGAACAGCACAGTGACACTATGACAAAGTGGTTGAAGTGCTACAGTAAGAAGGTGTAGCGATCAGTCAGGCATGTACTGCGTTAGACATACATGTGACATGTATTACATACTATGGTGGTTGAAATAGAATGTCATGTTATGAGCCATGTTGGCCAGTCGAAAACATGCAGAAACCTGCAAGATATGACATGTGACATATCACCTTGCATTGAAGACACACACACACACACACACACACACACACACACACACACACACACACACACACACACACACACACACACACACACACACACACACACACACACACACACACACACACACACACACACACACACACACACACACACACACGCGCGCGCACAGTAAATGACAGCCTAACAGGCAGGCACCATGCTGAGCTCCAGAATTCATTTATCTCATGTCACAATATGTTCACACTCACCGAGACACAACACTGTAGTAATGGCTGCTCTCAGTGCCAACACACACAGCGGGGGAAATGACTTACACACGCACGGCACACACGCACGCACACACACACACACACACACACACACACACACACACACACACACACACACACACACACAGACACGTGCTCGCTTGCAGTGGCGTCAGTTCAGCAAAAGCTGAGGTATGGCAAGGTTAGGGTGATTAGGAGATTTAAATAAGGGACACCTATCATGGAAAAATTTTTTGGGGGGGGTATAAATGCATAGAAAACTATGCATTATACCTATAGAGCACTGAAGTTCTGACGTCACTGCCAGTAGAGGGCGCTTTCCGCAGGTTCATGGCTTTACTTTTTGTATTGATATCCTCATTGGGGAATCTTAGATCGCTTCATATAAGAACTGTGTTCCAAACATAAACACACCACCCTGGCGATTTTACTCATATGGATATGAAGCATCAACTGAAGGTGTAAATGTACACATTTACCCAAAGAGTAACACAATATAAACACTAGAAACGAGTCAAACAACCCAAAGACTACATTTCCCATGAACGCGGCTGCTGTGGGGACAGTGATATCAGACCCGGAAGTAGTAGTTCTTAAGACTTTTAAGGCAGAATTAATTTCATTTTCACCAGAAACAGGTGTATCAAATATGAATGAATATCATAAACGATGCAGAGCCACCCCCCTGACAAAAACGCCAGGGTGGAGTGTTTATGTTTGGGACACAGTTCTTTTATGACGTGATCTAAGATTCCCCAATGGGGGTTTCAACACAAAAAATAAAGAAACAAACCCGTGGAACAGCGCCCTCTAGTGGCATTGACTCCAGACGTCGGTGCTCTATACAAACACAATGGTCTTACACGTGCATTAGGCTACTATTCATGATTTCTTTATATTAACAAAAAAAAAACTGCCATACCTTGCCATACCCAATTGACACCCCTGCTCACTTGTCCCACACTTACCTGACACTCACACAACAACCACACACTCCTCCCATTAACCCTGTCCTGGCCTGTTCTACATGGATATATAACACAACTGACTCACACATGGACATTATCGTCTCTGTCAGGTGGAAACCATATTTGTCAAACTGTTACAATTGTTGCCTTTCAAACAAACAAATGAAGCCACTGTTGGTCGGGCGGTGCATGCAGTGTATTGTTGAATCCTCGTGTCTCCTTTAGTTTACAAACACTCACTCATAGAGATCTGAACGTTGCGTCAAACAAGTGATATTTATTTCTGAGCGTCACTCCGTCACATGAACATAAACTTTGAATCTTATAAAACAACAATAAAGAGCCTGCGGTCAACAAACTGTGACGCTTCCCCGTCTCACATTCTTTCCTCGTCAGGGTGTCACCCGTTACTTATCACCCCTCACACACAGGTGCCCTGCACCCACAAATCATTCCATTCCCAGGGGAGGAGGAGACCTATTTTCATACCAAATAACCAAGAACATATAACATTCATATAGCAGGCAATTAATACCAGAATAAACACAAATCACACATATAGAAAATGACTCTAACATATCAGTAATTGTGTCTGGCTCCAAGTGGATTAATTGGAAATGGGGGTCCATGTTGAGGCTTTGGGTCTTGACTTTCCAGACACTCATGCATGGCATCATGTTGTGATGGTGACTGCAACATGGTTGTAATTTAAGCAGTGCTAGTGGTGGTGGTTGTGACCTGGACTCAAGATCCGCCATTAACGTGTTTCACGTGTTTTTACCGCTATGGCGCAACGTGCCAATGACGTGTTTGACGTGTTTTTTTTTTTTTTTTAAAACATGTTCAGAACCCAAGATATCATTATCTGAAAATGTGCAGCTCCATCCACTCCTTGTTTAACGTATAACTGAAAAAGGCTGTATCTCGCTTCCTAAGCACTTTTTTTTTACTTTGAAAAAAACTCTGGCACTGGGACAACATAATATAGAAATATTTGTTGTTTATTCGTTTTTGTTCTTTTACATACTCATAGGTAGTACAATTGAGTGCCAGAATTGCCAAACGTTTAAAAAAATAAAATAAATCTGGCACTCAATGAGTTAAGTAAAAGTATCAATATTGCAATGTAGAAATACTCTGTTACAAGTGAAAGTCCAGAATTCAAAATTGACTTGAGTAAAAGTACAAAAGTATTGGTATCGAAATGTACTTAAAGTACCAAAAGAAGAAAGTACTCATTATGCAGAATGTAATGTTTCAAAAGTTTTCAAATGTATAAAATGTATACAAATCTTTTGAAAATAGCAGATCTACAAGCTCACACTGCGTCACATCGCATTGTGAGCTTGTAGATCTGTTATTTTCAAATGGCCGAAATGTATATAGGGCTGAAGTGGTTAGTGTATGTTTTGTAATAATAATCTAAATCTACAAAGTAACTAGTAACTAAAGTTTTCAAGTAATTGTAGTGGAGTAAAAGTACAATATTTGCCTCTGTGATGTAGTGGAGTAGAAGTAAAAGTATTGACATTTGGAAATGCTCCAGTAAGGTAAAAGTACCTCAAAATTGTACTTATGTACAGTATTTGAGTAAATGTACTTAGTTACTTTCCACCACTGGCCCATACAAGGAGCGCAGCTGCGTTAACCCTTGTGTTTGATTTAGTTGATTTATCTTTTGAGCGTTTTGAAACATTGGAGATACTGTCCTGGGGCTGCACAGTCAACTGGTGTTGTTCATTTGTCCATATTTCCATATTAAACACAGAAATGTTTGTCTCATACCATTGCGCTCTATCCTCGTCCTTTATTGCAGCTGTCAGGAGATTTTGAACCAGTGCATGATATTCATTAAATTCATCAAGTGACCTTTTAAATGAGGCAACATCGTCATTCACTTTTTTAACATTTCCACCTGGTGCCAGCACAGTTTGAACCTCTTTCATTTTACGAGTGCAAACACCCAGTTTCCCTCTGCGCGTTGCCCGCAGTGATTTAAGCCTGACATGTCCTCCGCAGCAAAGGAGTCCACAGGCGCACGATCCCCATTCATTGTTAATGAAGGAAGTTCTCCACACAGATTGAGTTTGATCAAAGACAATTTTATATAAGAACTTCCTTTTTTCTTTTTCCATTTTATGCAAAGCATTCCTTCGCTCATTTCATTTTGCTTTTCAATCATTTCATTTCAAAGCATCCAATCCATTAACAGTTCATCAGCGCAGCGTTTGCTTTGATCGTTCAATTCATTTCAAAGCATCCATTGACAACAGTTCATCAGCGCAGCATTTCATTCGCAAATTCCTTTGTTTACTACTTTACTACGTCCAAGTCCAAGGTTCATTCAATGAATCGTCGTTTCCAAGCAATTTTGCAGTTCATAAGAAATAGTGTTGTCCTGTTCCACCGCACGTTCTTGAGTTTGTTGACTAATATTGTTGCCTTTCAAACAAATAAATAAAGCCACTGTTGGTCGGGGGCGGAGTTGCAGTCTATTGTTGAATACTCACGTCTCTTCTTGTTTACAAACATTCAATCATGGAGATCCGAACGTTGCGTCAAACAAGTGATATTTATTTCTGAGCGTCACTCTGTCACATAAACATAAACGTTGTATCTTATAAAACAAAAAAGAGCGTGAAGAATGGGTCAGCAAGTTACAAGCTCCAGTTTTCACTTCTGTGTTAATTCAGAGACAGTAGCGCACACACACACACACACCCACCCACCCACCCGCTCGCACACACACAAACAAGCCGGAAATAGTTATATTGGAATATTTTCAGGGCACAACACCGGCACATCTGTAACACACGCACGCACGCACGCACGCACGCACGCACGCACGCACGCACGCACGCACGCACGCACGCACGCACGCACGCACGCACGCACGCACGCACGCACGCACGCACGCACGCACGCACGCACGCACGCACGCACGCACGCACGCACGCACGCACGCACGCACGCACGCACGCACGCACGCACGCACGCACGCACACACACACACACACACACACACACACACACACACAGACAGGGTAATGATTTAGTGCCTTCAGATTGTGGGTGGAGATAACCCCAGACAGTGCTATCACCCTGGGCTTTCCTTCCTCCATTGTGAGCCTTTATCTGTGAGAAACATCATGGCAGACTATAGCAGCATCCTCAGGCTTGTTTTTATCAAAACAACAACAATGAAAACTTTGGACACTTAAGCCCCATTTACCGGTGTCGTGAAGAAACATTATGGAAATATTAGATCTACAAGATCACAACACGTCACAATAAGCTTGTAGAGATGCTATTTTCACTTTTTTTGGCGACTCTTCAAAGTTTTTGCCTACTATAGGTTCTAAAGTTTAAGGCCCTCACATCTACGCCATACCACCACCAATACATATAAGATATAAGAGCATAAAAGGGACAAGGACTGACATACAGAGATCTCCATATATGGACATAAAAGGGACACGGACAGACGGGTTCAACACGTACTCTGACAAAGCCCTATGACACTAGAGAGGGCTGTGTAGCGGCCCGGACCTCTAGTCCTATATTATAGCTTAAAGGTGTCATGACGTTCAGTTTTACCACACATTAAAAGTCTTTGTCATGGTCCTTCAAACGTGTACAAAAAGTTTTAACAAAAAAATCCACTCCATTGATCCATGGCAGGTGTTTTTCTCTCACATTTCTAAAGCCTTTTCAACTGCAATGAAAAAATAAATCTTTTGCCTGCGGGTGTCGCTGTTGAGGGATTTTGCCTGTCAATCATCGCCTCTGCTCCGCCCCCCCCCCCCCAAAAGGAAAGGATAGGGGAGGGGAGGGGCGAGGAGGAGAGTGGGCGGGATTAATCGGCTGTGACCTCACTGCCGAAGGGCCAAGCTCAGATTACTTTTCAGCCTAATTATTCAGAAAACCCCAGACCACAGAAAATCCACTGAATGTTCAAAGTTCAGATTTTTTGGGTGTAATTGAGGTCATAAAACCCCCAAAAAACCTTTAAGGGAGACCTGCTGGCTGGCCAGTGGGCGCACCTCATGTCACCATGACTCAGCCATAACCATATAAGGAGCTCACAATGCAGCTACACCCAAATATGGAGTGTGTTGTCTAACCTAAGGGCGGGCCGGGCGGGCGGACCTCTGACGTCACGCTCATGTCACCATTACTCAGCCATAAGGAGTTCCCAATGCAGCTATGCCCAAGTATGGAGTGTGTTGTATATCCTCAACAAATCAACGGATCTCTATATTTATATCCATATATGGGCATGAAAGGGACAAGGACTGACAGATTCAGAGATCTCCATATATGGGCATATCAGCATGCCCAATTGCCCATATACACTGTGACAACATAAACAAACCCCTGCCACGTCACTACGACAACATAAACAAACCACTGCCACGTCACTATGACAACATAAACAAACCACAACCACGTCACTATGACATAAACAAACCACTGCCACGTCACTATGACAACATAAACAAACCACTGCCACGTCACTATGACAACATAAACAAACCACTGCCACGTCACTATGACAACATACACAAACCACATCCACCTCACTACGACAACCTAAACAAACCACGGCCACGTCACTATGACAACATAAGCAAACCACGGCCACGTCACTATGACAACATAAACAAACCACGGCCACGTCACTATGACAACATAAACAAACCACGGCCACGTCACTATGACAACATGAACAAACCACGGCCACGTCACCATGACAACATAAACAAACCATGGCCACGTCACTATGACAACATAAACAAACCACAGCCACGTCACTATGACAACATAAACAAACCACATCCACATCACTATGCCAACATAAACAAACCATAGGGGCACAAAAGGGGGCATGCCCACATATAGGCATATACTGACGACATCAGGAATATCCATATATGGGCATAAAGGGGACAAGGACTGACAGATACAGAGATCTCCATAACTTACACAATTTGGGGTGGTTGTATGTTGTCTCCCTGCTCTTCCATTGAGACATTTAGATCGTGTCAAAGGTCATCATGTCTCACCTAGACACGGGATCTGACACAAATTGTGACCTGACGGTCAAGATGCAATTTATCCCCTGAAACCGAGTTCAAATCCGGGACAGAAGATGAACGTTACATAGTGCAGCTTTAAGTTTAAGGGTAGTCAAATAATATTGGTTTAAGTTTAGTGAAATAATGGAAATCTTTGGTAAGGGTTAATAAAGTAAGGAGTATTTGTGTTTTGATTTTGGTAAAAAATAGCATTTGGAGGTTCAACTCCCCAGATATGTGTTAACCCATTAAGACCTGGAACGCATCTGTGTCACTTTAGATGTCTTTGGCTATTCAAAAATAGCAGATATACAAGCTATGAGCTTGTAGATCTGCTATTTTTGAAAAGGGAAAGACCACTCATTTTCAACATTGAACTGTCTTTAATGCACCTTAGAGCTGTTTTGTGGAAATAAGAAAAAAGTGTGTTTGTACATTATTACAATGGATGGTGTTGGAGCCAAATTTGGAGACTTGGCAGTGGAAGTATTTGGACTGACTTCCACACGTGGAGGAGTGGACTTAAATTAGATCACGTATCTGACTTTATGCTGTTTATGTGTGCTCTTAATGGTGTCTATGTTGTGTCTTCTTAATCTACTCCATATAAATAACCACATAATTGGGTTTGGCTGGCTTGAGGCAGAGAAATGCGTAGCACGTCTATTTGAGCTCACACACTACTGTCTGTGTGTGTGTGTGTGTGTGTGTGTGTGTGTGTGTGTGTGTGTGTGTGTGTGTGTGTGTGTGTGTGGGAAAAAGTACACACATTTTTTACTTAAGTAAAAGTATCAATATCGCAATGTAGAAATACTAAATTTACTTGAGTAAAAGTGCAAAATTATTGGCACTAAAATTTACTTAAATAACCAAAAGTAAAAGTACTCTTTTACGTAGCAGATCTATAAGCTCACAATGCTTGTAGATCAGCTATTTTCAAATGGCCAAAATGTATGTGTAGAAGTGAAAAGTACTGAAAATTGGAAATACTCAAAATTATTAAGTACAGTACTTGAGTAAATGTACTTAGTTACTTTACACCACTGGCCTGTGATTGTGTGCTTGTGCACGCTCTTGTACTTGTATATGTGTGAGGCTGGCATATCTCATGACATTCCTGCAACGCGGACATTTTAGCTGGTTGTCACTTTCCACGAGGCTGTTTTAAGCTGTGTGTGTGTGTGTGTGTGTGTGTGTGTGTGTGTGTGTGTGTGTGTGTGTGTGTGTGTGTGTGTGTGTGTGTG
Organism: Gymnoscopelus braueri; assembly: GCF_963280865.1. NCBI lineage: Eukaryota > Metazoa > Chordata > Actinopteri > Myctophiformes > Myctophidae > Gymnoscopelus > Gymnoscopelus braueri. The sequence goes on along the minus strand of NC_137621.1, from coordinate 3,642,904 downwards.
TGTGTGTGTGTGTGTGTAGTGTGTGTGTGTGTGTGTGTGTGTGTGTGTTGTGTGTGTGTGTGTGTGTGTGTGTGTGTGTGTAGTGTGTGTGTGTGCGTGCGTGTGTCATAAGTGTGACATTCTGAAGGTCAGTCTGCCACATCTCCCCTAGGAGACGCCCTCCGAGCACCCTGGGTAATAAACACTCAGAAACACCTGCATTATTATTACTATGGAGAGAGAGAGTTGAAACACCTGCACATTAGAGAGAGAGAGAGAGATGAGAGAGAAGAGAGAGAGAAGAGAGAGAGAAGAGTGAGAGAGAGAGAGAGAGAGAGAGAGAGAGAGAGGAAGAGAGAGAAGAGAGAGAGAGGAGAGAGAGGAGAGAGAGAGAGAGAGAGAGAGAGAGAAGAGAGAGAGAGAAGAGAAGAGAGAGAGAGAGAGAGAGAGAGAGACTGGCTCTTTCCAATTTACAGTTGGGCCGTTTAGCAGATTCTGAATAAGCAGAGTAAGCATGAACTGTAGTCATTAAACAACAACAAGATAAATAGTCACATAAACACAGAATAATTGAGTGCAAAGTGAACAATGTAATGCCTCAAAGAAACTCAACACCTTGGTAGAGTTCAAGTCTCACCCTTTGATAGTGAGTGTCACACAATTTAACCTCTTCTCACACCACAACGCCACACTTGCCATTTCACACGCTCATTTTTCCCTTCTCACTTCTATATACTGTAGTGTTTCCATAACTTGCTGTTTAATCCCAGTGTTGATTTTGACAGCAAATTTTGATTTAGTTTTAGTCATAGTCTTTTGAATAAAATTCAGTTTAGTTTTAGTCATATTTTAGTCATCTGAATTTTTTTAGTTTCAGTCTAGTTTTAGTACACTAAATATCATAAGATTTTAGCGACTAAATCTACAGTCGATGTAGTCGACTAAATGTATGTTGGCGGTGCCTTGATGGTGTCGTAATGGCAGATTTTACACTTGGTTGCATGCTAAAATAGCCGATCTACAAGCTCACAACGTGTCACAGCATTGTGATCTGCTATTTTCATAGTGCAACACCCGAGCGCAACCAAACATAACATTACTTGTCTTTTAGTTCTACTGGATCTCTTCTCCACTAGATCCTTCACTAACATTTTAGTCTAGTTTTTATTTGTTGACGAAATTGTCAATACATGTAGTCTTAGTTTTAGTCATTGTAGCTTAGTTTTTATTTCGTTTTTGTTTATTTTCTGATATTATTGTTCTGGTCCTAATCTTGTTACATAGATATCACTGAGAATAAATATGGTGTTGAGCAAATGTGCTTTTCATTATGTTAAGAGTTACTGTTTGGTGCTGATGTGTTAAAGCTAGTCTGGAAGAAACCAATTGCACTAAAGGAAAAGGCTGTTTTATGTTCTTAAAGGGCTTTTTGTTGGCATTTTATAAATAGGCTAAATGTATTTTCTTTGTTACAATTGTTTTCATTTCTACTTGTGCTGGTCACTTACTCATTCAGTGCCAAAAACATATTATATTATAGCACCCCTGTGCCAAGGCCAAAAATACAGCTTAGGAGCCGAGATACAGCCTTTTTACAGTAAGAAGTTAAAGGTCAAGACCACTTTGGTAGAGGTTTGGGTTGTGCAGTTACCTTGCCATGATGTAACTCCAAAGGTGGGCAAGAAATAAAATATAATTGCTCCATTGATTAGAAACTGATAATTCAAAATATGCTCCTCATTGACTTACATTATACGGTAAAACAGCTCTCAAAGTCACTCTTTTAGCACATAAACAAACGCAAACAAAGTTGATTCAGACAATATAGAGCATCACCAAACCCAGTACTGTTTGTTTTTTAAATAAAAATGTCAACTTCCTGTTGATTTTGCCATTCTTAATAAGTAGAAAACCTGGACTGGATCCGCGGATTCGGATCCAGATCTTCAAATAGTAAAATCAACATTTTTATTAAAAAAACAAACAGTACTGGGTTTGGTGATGCTCTATATTGCCTGAATCAGCTATGTTTGGGTTCATTTATGTGCTAAAAGATCTTCAAATCATCATATCTTGGGTTCTGAACTTTTTTCTTTTTTTCCATGACGTCAGAGACGTCATTGGCACTCTGGGCTTATGAAAAACGTGACGTCGGCGACGTCATTGGCCCTGAATGAGTTAACACTATATAAATTGCAAAAATAATTGGGTGGAGAGGCTGCTTCAATAATGACAGAGTAAGTCTAAATAATGACAGTCTAATCCTAATGTAGATTTGGACTATGTGAATTATGATATTTCTAGCAATGGATAATATTTCTGTCGTGTTCACTATTCAGAGTAAAGCAGAGAGGGAGCACGAGGAGGCCCACAGTGCAGCTGGCATGAGGGTGAAGACATCACAACAGTCTTAATGTTAATTTACATTGAGATATTCCTCTAAATCGACGTTAAAAAGGCAAAATAATTCTCGCCGTCCACCATAAGCATCCCCTCCCTAAAGCCTCACTCCTAAGTTCTCCTGAATCTTGGCAGCATTGTATTAGAAGATGTGATGTGAAGCTGTAAACGTGAAGGAGTAGAAATGATTCTATTACAATGCACTTTAACAATGGGTTAGTGTGTGTGGTTGTAATGACATGTTTAGAAAGGGTTTGTTTGTGTCAAGTGGAGCTTACTATGTAACCGTGCTCGGGTTGTGTGTGTGTCTGTGTGCATTCTGTGTGCATTCTGTGTGCATGCACTGCCTGTGTAGAGGGCCAGAGGGCGCCAGAGTGCAGGAATTTAGACAATGCTCTGATTAAAATGCACAACAGCCTGCAAAACACACACACACACACACACACACACACACACACACACACACACACACACACACACACACACACACACACACACAGTCAATGTTCTCTCCCCATCACAGTGAAATAACACGGATTACAAGTCCGTAAATACACAATATTTTCGAGCTGCGTTCGCTTCCAGCGTTCGCGCGTCTTACTTGTAATGACATGTTTAGAAAGGGTGTGTGTGTGTGTGTGTGTGTGTGTGTGTGTGTGTGTGTGTGTGTGTGTGTGTGTGTCTGTGTGTGTTTAAAGATACATCATGTGCACCAGGATGATTTACATGCACTCACTGATGAATGTTCTGAACTACTCTTATCTCTCTGTCCTTGTCTCTGTCTGTCTGTCTGTCTGTCTGTCTGTCTGTCTGTCTGTCTGTCTCTCCGTCCCTCCCTCCCTGTCTGTCTGTCTCTGTATGGGAGAGGAGAGGAGAGGAGAGGAGGGGAGGGAGAAGGAGATGTAATGAAGGAGAAGACATGCAAAACAACATCCAATGTGTTTTTATCTATCATGCCTTTTCTTCTTTCACAAGCCTGTCATGTATTTTCTTTTAAACCCAAACGCCAAACACATCAAATCAAACTGTGCGTTGTGGAAAGGTTGGCTTTTACACACACACACACACACACACACCACACACACACACACACACACACACACACACACACACACACACACACACACACACACACACACACACACACACTGTTATGCTGGTGAAAACACAAGGCAGAATGCAGTGTAAATGTCAGGGTCATTGTTTACATGGTAAACAATGGAAGTGTAATTCAATGACTCACTGTCTCTCAGTGCATCTGACTGATATTATACACATCCTATAATACAATTGGCATA
>NC_137621.1:3505098-3639027 GCF_963280865.1 Gymnoscopelus braueri | reverse complement strand
CACAAAGGTGCATTTACACTGTTCTCCTATAGAACATTTTGAAGTGTATGACTTATTAATGCTGGATTCCAATTCTATATATTTGTCTTTAATTTTAGGAAGAATGACGCTTTAATGTCTTTATGTCTGTCACTTAGTAACAGGAAGTGTAGCTCTGTCTCCACCACCCCTTGAGAGCAGAGTGAACACAGTGTCGTCTGTCTGTCTGTCTGTCTGTCTGTCTGTCTGTCTGACTGACTGACATGGTCAACATCCTTCTCAGTGTTAGGTCAGTAACAGTGGTCAGTGTTGTGGAGGTCAGGACCTGGCTGGTCTCTCTCTCTCTCTCTCTCTCTCTCTCTCTCTATCTCTCTCTCTCTCTCCCCCCCTCTCTCTCTCCCTCTCTCTCTCTCTCTCTCTCTCTCTCTCTCTCTCTCTCTCTCTCTCTCTCTCTCTCTCTCTCTCTCTCTCTCGGGCAATATTTAATAATTAACTTCCAATAAACCTTGCTGTCACATCAGCTTTCACACACCCTGCATTATGTGTGTGTGTGTGTGTGTGTGTGTGTGTGTGTGTGTGTGTGTGTGTGTGTGTGTGTGTGTGTGTGTGTGTGTGTGTGTGTGTGTGTGTGTGTGTGTGTGTGTGTGTGTGTGTGTGTGTGTGTGTGTGTGTGTGTGTGTGTGTGTGTGTGTGTGTGTGTGTGTGTGAGACTCTGGGTCACTATCTTCACAGCTTTGCTGTATGAGTCTCTGAAGGAAAGAGAGATAGCAAGAGTGTGTGCGTGCGCGCACTTAAGTATAATTTTGAGGCACTTACTGGAATATTTCCAATGTTCAGTACTTTTATTTTACTCCACTACATCTCAGAGGCAAATATTGTACCTTTACTCCACTACAAGTATTATTACTTCAGTTACTTACTGTAGATTTTGATTATTACGATTGTGTGTGTGTGTGTGTGTGTGTGTGTGTGCGCGTGCGTGCCTGCATCTTAACTCTTCTACCAATCAGAGTTTTCAACAGTGAGTAAAGTTGCTCTGCCGTGATCACAATTAAATCAGACGTTAACTAACTGAAACACCCAATTAACAACACATATTGTAATTTTCTTGCCGGAAACCATGCAAAACAATGAGTCATTGTCGTGGGTGTTAGAAGACGCTTAGAAAGCGACCTGACTTTGTCACCGTGTTATCGTTATGAATAAATGTGTGATAACATGACCGCACTCTTATGTTTCCCCCAATTAACACCAGAGGTGAATAATACATGTTTTTTAGACTGCCAATTAGAATTTTTAACACTAATCTAATCTCTTCTGGGGGTCCCTGGCACAAACCATTTTCAGTTGGGGGGGTTCACAGCTAAATACATAGCAATGTGGGTGTCCGTGACACGAGAACGTCTGAGAAACACTAGCTGGTATAAAGTATCGGACGTTGTAAATAACTTGAGTAAAGTAAAAGTACCTCAAAATTGTACTCAAGTACACTACTTGAGTACATGTACTTTTTAGTTACCTCCCACTTCTAATTAACACATAGTACATTATGTTGCAAGAAACTGTGTCATATCTACCCTATCAAATAGAAGAGAAGAAAAAGAAAAGTGAGGCCGTTGAATGTGTAAATCAGCAGTGGTGTAAAGTAACTAAGTACATTTACTCAAGTACTGTACTTAAGTGCAATTTTGAGGCATGTTTACATTACTGGAGTATTTCCAATTTTCAGTACTCTTACTTACCACTTCAGCCCTATACATTACGGCCATTTGAAAATAGCAGATCTACAAGCTCACAATGCGTCACAATAAGACACATTGTGAGCTTGTAGATCTGCTATTTTCAAAAGATTTGTATGCATCCTAATATACAATAGAGAGTCACACGCATGCGTGGCTGTGTGTCTGCCTCGCCAGCTTGTTTGTGTGTCTGCGTCTCCAAGCTTTTTGTGTGTCTGTGTGTGTGTGTGTGTGTGTATGTGTGGTATAGGTCTCTGTTTGTGTGTGTGGTAGGTCTCTGTGTGTGTGTGTGTGTGTGTGTGTGTGTGTGTGTGTGTTTGTGTGTGTGTGTGTGTCTGTGTCTGTGTCTGTGTGTGTGTGTGTGTGTGTCTGTGTGTGTGTGTGTGTGTGTGTGTGTGTGTGTGTGGTATATGGTAGTTATTGAACAGTGTGCAAGTCAAAACATATAAAGAAATGATACTAAGTTAGTTTACTAAGTAAGTGTTCAAAGGACTTCAGAGCTTGATCAGCTGTTGGGGGCTCTCATTGACCCCCACCCCACATGCATAGCTGTGACATTGCCTTTTGTTTTACCTGGGAGACAGGAGGTCTAGGCCTGTGTCTCCCATCCCCCCTTCCTGGCTCATACAGGTGCAAATCGAATCAGGGACTCAAAGTGGGATCTATTGTTTGTCTAGGTGGGGTCTCACCCTTCAGGGTTGACACACCCACACATGTACCTTCTTTAGATCTCACTGCTATAAAGATAGACTGAAATGTAGCTCAGTACTAGTGCAGTCCTGGGCCGAAGGGCTGAGGAACAGGGTTCTGCCCCTGGATGTTGTTATGATGCTATTGTACGAATGCTGAATAAATGAATGATTGGGAACCTGGAAAGCTGACGTCTTCTCTTCTCCTCTTCTTTATTACAACTACAAGCCTGCTAACACACGGTTTAATGCCTCATCATATACGACATGTGTGTGTGTGTGTGTGTGTGTGGTAGGTCTCTTTGTGTGTGTGTGGTAGCCTACTGTAGGTGTCCCTTCACTTTCGGTTTGCATGTTGCAGTTTGCTTTCGCTTTCGATTTGCGTTTCGACACAAAAAACTGTGTTGCAATGAACGTCGACACGCTCTGCTGTCTCTGTGTCCGATGTGAGGCCCAGGCCACAAGATGGGAGCCCCGCGCAGCGGCTAGACAGGAGGGCCGCGCAGTGGCCCGAACCACTAGTATTATACAGGTCATATCTGTACTGGACTATGGGTTACCAGGCCTGCTTGAAAGAAAGTGGAGAAGACGTCCAGACTGGTCTGATCATGGTTCCATTTATTCAGCAACAAGTACAAACGGCAAAGTTCCAGGGAGCCGCTCCTTCAGCCTTACGGCGTCGGGAGTGGCACAGTACTAAGTTACAGTTTCAGTTCACTTTTTTTATACACTGTAGCGGGTGGGTCTGTGTGTGGGTGTCGAGCTGGAAGGTGACCTGACCCTGAACTCTTTTGATCAGGTCTTAACCCATTGATACCTGGAACGCTTCTGTGTCACTTTAGATGCCTTTGGCTATTCAAAAATAGCAGATATACAAGCTCATAGCGCGGCACCGAGTGCCGCGCTACGAGCTTGTAGATCTGCTATTTTTGAAAAATCATAAAAAAACATTTTTTGTATTTTTTTCAAAAAACTGTTCGGATTTAGATTTTTTTAAAGAATCCGCCTCAGGTCTTAAAGGGCTAAACATGTTAATGTCTCTATCTGGCTGCTTCCTGAACGTGTCCTGCTCTCCACTTCTGCAGAGAAGTGGAGATAGAATTCTGTGGCTTTGTTCTGCCTTGTTAAACAATGGAGAAGTTAATTTCAATTCACACCTATGAGCTCCAGGCTAGCAGCCACATGTTCTTTAGACAATGGGTCAAGATTAGCCTATTGCAGGCAGCTAAACCGGGTCTGTCTGCAACACATGACTGCAGGTGTAGGATGTGTCTTAAATGCTGGTAAGTACAAAATATGGTCGTAAATCGCTTAGTGAATCAGGGCCATTCTGCATAGTGAGTGCTTTCTACTTTTGGTACTTTAAGTAGACTTTTGTACTTTTTCTCAAGTACATTTTGAATTCCAGTTACATGTAACAGAGTATTTCTACATTGCAGTATTGATACTTTTGCTTAACACATTTTGTGCCATAAACTGTCCGGACCGTTTTTGGCCCATTTTTCTTTTTATATATTTTTTTCCCACGTGGGGCGCTCTAACGAAACTTTGGGATCATCCAAGGAGTCTCTAAGAAGGAGAGGCCGATGTGGATCCATGTCAAAAATGCTTCCGTTCGTCCGCTCCAATGTTAACTCCTTGACTAAAAGCTTAATATCTCCTATTTATTTTTAACGTGGTGGAAGTGAGCCGTTTTCGATCGGCGATCACTCTCTAATGGAGGATCGCGTTAGAAATGTTATTGTTCCAGGCGTTAGGTCGGGACCCTCCGCCGTCTCGCACGCACACTTTGTTTACATGCACGTCCGCGTCGGGGCTTCTACAGCACGAAACATATCGGCGTAAGTGGATGGAAGATATGCAGGCACTGAACGTACAATATTTTAATAAACCTCTGGCACACGATGTGTTAAGTAAAACATTTGAGTACTAACTCTGGCTGTGTCGGTGCGGAGCGGGGAAGGAGTAGGTGAGACTAAAGTGGAGGCTTTCTTCAGCCCAGAGGGCTGCCTGACACTATCAACATGCCCCAGGATGTCAGCAGCACCTGCATGGATGCTGTTATCAGCAGCAGCGCTGACTCCAGAGCTGCTAAAAGTAGCATCCTGAGACTCAAACGGTTTTAACCAGTTCTGGCCGGGAACGCATCTCTGTCATTTTAAGATTTATTTGGGCTTCAAAAATAGCAGATCTACAAGCTCGTAGCGCGGCACTCTGTTTTTTTGGGGAGAAAAAAAAAAGAGTGAAACTCTGTGCAAATCTTGGTATATATATTATGTTTTTGAGGCGAACATTTGTAACTCAAATCTTTGCTTCTGGGGGGTCCCTGGAACAACATATCTTCAAATGTTTGCTTTAAAAATATATATATTCAAAGATTTGCAAAAAATGTCCAGGATTTTTCAAAACAATAGCAGATCTACAAGCTGTGAGCTTGTAGATCTGCTATTTTTGAATAGCCAAAGAAATCTAAAATGACAGATTTGTGTTCCTGGATTGAATGAGTTAAAAGGCCCCAGCTCAGGATATATGGAGGGGGGAGGGGGGATGAGAGAGAGAGAGAGAGAGAGAGAGAGAGAGAGAGAGAGAGAGAGAGAGAGAGAGAGAGAGAGAGAGAGAGAGAGAGAGAGAGAGAGAGAGAGAGAGAGAGAGAGAGAGAGAGAGAGAGAGAGAGAGAGAGAGAGAGAGAGAGAGAGAGAGAGAGAGAGAGAGAGAGAGAGACTTCAAGGAGAAAGGCAAGAAGGTTCCTTCCACCTTAATAACACTCAGTACACTGGAAGTAATCCTTTTCTAGTCAATTAGCTTTTTTTAAAACCACTTAAACTCTCTAGACCTAGTAAACCGGACCATAGCGGGTCTCTGTACTGGGACTGTTTCTTTTTGTCCTGTCTACACCCGACACGTTAAGTGTAAAACGACTAGTTTTGGCCAACGTTCCCCATAGAGTACGGATACTGGAGTTTAAGTGGTGAAATATAAGCATCACGTCACCAGGTGCCTGTATGTGTGTGAGTACATAGTTACCACACACACTACAGTATGTGCACACCCTTGCACTTGTGCTTGCGTGTGTATGTATGTGTCTGTGTACATTGTTACCACACACACTATAGTGCACACCCTTGCGTGCGTGCGTGTGTGTGTGTGCGTGCATGCATATGCGCGTGTGTGTGTGCGTGCATATGCGTGTGTGTGTGTGTGTGTGTGTGCGTGTGTGCGTGTGCGTGTGCGTATCTCCAATCTACTGCCATTAACAGTAAGACTGAGGCAGGGAATTTGTAATGATGGAGCGTGCATGTGCGTGTGCGTGTTCACTGATGGAGCTTCAGTATAATGACATGTCACTATAGCATCACCATTATGTGGGGCCTGGAGAGAGCACTTTAACTTGACACAGTCAGCATGCAGCCTCGCTCCTCATCAGAGCAGCTTAGCTCACTTAGTTTTTTCATAACAGAAAATGTATTGATTTAACCAGGCCGGTGTTCCCAAACCTTTCAGCTCAGAGACACAAAAGAGAAATTTGATGTTTCCCCACTTCTGCTATTTTCACTAGTTCTTAACTCATTCACTGCCAAGTATATAATTGCCAATAGTGCCAGCAATGTTTAGTTTGTCTTACTTTTTCAAGTAGTCACAGAATACGTATCCGCAGTACGATCCATCCCACGATCGTTGCGAAGGTCTTTTCTGTGCTTCTGCTGAAAATTGGTTTCCATTCCGACCCACCGTTCGCTAGTTATTGGCCGTTGAACATAGCATGTCTCACCCAAAAATGTGAACCTAGGAGGCGAGATGCAGTCGTTTTCCCAAATACGTTAACCAGGAAGTGAATGGTGGCGGAGATCTTGCGATCACGTGATCTCCTAGATCTCTCTCTGTGTGACTGAAACTGAAACGGTGTATCATTATGTTAGCCAAGAGCGCCATCTAGCGTGAACACTGAAAACACTGTTTGGACGTGTTACGCGTCAATGGCGCTGTAGTATGATGAAGTAGGGCATTAATGTATGGGGAACAAAACAAACATAACTAGAAAAAGTGCTCCTCGGAGCATAGGTCTCCGCCAGGTCTAGTACGTTATTGTGGCCTCCTGATGGCGCTATAATAGGCCAATGTGAAAAGGGTGGCCGTTTCTTCTTAGGTTTTTCACAGCAATCAGACACTGCATTCATGATTCGAGGCTTTTGTTCCAAAAATGTGTTTTGCTAAATTAGACCTACTGGTGGCGCTATAACAGGCCAATGTGAAAAGGGTGCCATTCCTTCCTCGGCCTAGTGGGAATGTCCGTGTGAAATTTCACGGAAATTGCAAGCTTTGTTCATGATTTGAGGCATTTTGTTCAAAACGGACCAATCCTGCAAACTTTGGAAGCCAAACTTAGCCAATGAGGATGGAATATGGAAAATCGGACAGATCCGTGTTGATCACATGACTATAGAGATACTGTGTACCGATTTGCATGACGTTTGGATAAAATCTGTAGGAGTAAATGGGTTTTGCACAAATCGGTCTCCTGGTGACGCTATAACAGGGCTATGTGAAAAATCTGGGTCAGAGGTTCTGAATTGGCATCCAGGGAGTGTGTGTGTGTACAGGGCCAACGGACGGACGGATGGACACACGGACGGACGGACAGGGGGTAAAACATGCCTTTTGGCCTGGCGGAGACAAAAAGTTCAAATATGGAGATAAGAGGTTTCTGTCCAACAGCGACGCTATGCTTTCTATGCACTATCCTAATATGGAGATGCTCCACTGCTGTGCCCATATATGGTAGATGCCCATATATAGTAGATGTCCATATATGGGCATCATAGTTAAACCATATAACAAGAAGGGGGGGAGAAACCTTAACGTAGTTTATAACACAGAGGAAACACTAACTGAATAATCCTGTGGGTTTTTTTTCCGAGAATGAGTCGTCATTGGGCGCCGGTCTTCACGAGCCTCGGTAGTCGCGCCAATCCGCTGCTCAGCTCGGTCCGTCGACTCCCGCCGCTTCGTCGAAACATCACCCTGCAACCAAACGCCAGATTCGAGCCAGAGAGAGTGGCGGTGGTTCTGAAGACCACGAGGTACGAGTTTGAGCTGCAGAGGTACCACTGCGCCGGGCTCTCCGAAGAGCGCCTCAAACGACGTCTGGCCGAGAAGGGCTCCAGCTACGGCGGTCTCCTGGAGAGACACAACGTCCACACTCGCAACGCAGGCCGCGTGGTGGAGGCTCTCCAGAGGGACGGCGTGGAGGTGCGCGTGGTCCGGAGGGAAGAGTACGACCGGGACACCGTGCGGTGGGCGGACGCCGTGGTCTCGGCGGGAGGAGACGGGACCATGCTGCTGGCGGCCGCCAAGGTCTTCGGCGAGGACGACAAGCCCGTCATCGGCGTGAACACGGACCCCGAGAAGTCCCGGGGACACCTGTGCCTGCCCGTGCGCTACACGCACGCCTTCCCGGAGGCCCTGCGCAAACTCCGGCGCGGGGACTTCGAGTGGCTCTCGCGCCAGAGGAGCCGGATCTACCTGGAAGGATCCGGGATCGAACCCGTCGTGCCGGTGGACCTGCACGACATGCAGCTGAGCCTGGAGCGGCGGCACTTCCCGTCGGACGTCGGTCGACAATTCACGGGGGTGACACAGGACGGCTGCGTTCCCGACGAGCCCGTCCTCCTCCTCCCCGTCAGGAGCCTGAACGAGGTCTTCATCGGGGAGTCTCTGTCCACCATGGCTTCCTACTATGAGATCTCCGTGGACGACGGGCCATGGGAGAAGCAGAAGAGCTCGGGCCTGAGCGTCTCCACCGGCACGGGCTCCACAGCCTGGTCCTACAACATCAACAGGCTGGGGGAACGGGCCGTGGAGGACGTGCTGAGACTGGCGTCTCAGAGCGGCGACGGCCTCAACATCCCACTCGACCGGTACTTCGCGGAGCGGCTCACCAAACGGCACAACGAGTCTCTGGTGTTCGGCCCGGGAGACGGCCGCTTGTTGTTCAGCGTCAGAGAGCCCATCGTGAACAGGGTGTTCTCGTGCGGCCGACCGAGGGGCTTCGCCCGTAAGGTGCGCGTGCGCTCCAGATGCTGGCACGGCTGCATGGTGGTGGACAGCGCCACCTCGTTCCCGTTCGACGACGGCGCCGTGGCGACAATCACGACGAGCGAAGAGGACGTGCTCAGGACGGTGATGCTGGACAGGTTCATAGAGAATATTCCATGATTTTTCAAAGGTACGGTAAAATTGCTGTTTTCGCTCGCAAGGGTACAGTAGACGGATTAATTCATTCATTCATTCCTGGCAGTGAATGAGTTAACACATTGGGTGCCAAAACCGTATTTCTACAGTTTTGTAAATAATCGCGTAGAGTGCCAAAACCGGAGATCCATGCGAAGATATTTATTTATGTATTTATTTTTCAGCGAGCCCACAATTAATAAGACTAGTTTGGGTCCCCGGGAGAACCCACTGGCCTGATGACAATAACATGGGTCTTCAACAGAGTTGCTACATGAGTGCCACCAACGTTTTGTTATGAAAACATCTGAAAATTAAAAAAAATATGTTGAACCATGCTTTGTCTCTCTCTCTCTCAGCTAGGGGGTCCTCGGCCCTGAAAACTTTTGAAGACCCTTGTCTTTAGGATCTTTTTTTTCCTGCGATTGTTTGCGCAGACCGGCGCCGCCTCCGCAACATTGACCACGGCCCCGCCCTCTGGCGCGCTGTTGCCGACGATAGCCCCGCCCTCTGGCGCGGCGTTGCCGACGATAGCATCGCCCTCTGGCGCGGCATTGCCGACGATAGCTCCGCCCTCTGGCGCGGCGTTGCCGACGATAGCTCTGCCATCTGGTGCGGCGTCGCCGACGATAGCTCCGCCCTCTGGCGCAGCGTTGCCGACGATAGCTCCGCCCACTGGCGGGGCGTTGCCGACGATAGCTCCGCCATCTGGCGTGGCGTCGCCGATGATAGCTCCGCCCTCTGGCGCGGCGTCGCCGACAATAGCTCCGCCCTCTGGCGCGGCGTTGCCGTCGATAGCTCCGCCCACTGGCACGCCGTTGGAGACGATAGCTCCGCCCACTGGCGTGGCGTCGCCGACTATAGCTCCACCCTGTGGCGGGGCGTCGCCGACGATGGCTCTGCCCACTGGCACGGCGTCGCCGACACCCTCAGCCCTCTGTCTCATCCTGTCGAGAGCGGCCGCCATGCTCTCGTAGCCTTCGAGCACTTTGGACTCCACGTCCCCCATGATCTCGGTCGCCAGGCTCACGAAGGCCTCCTCCACGTTGACGTTGGTTTTGCCGCTGGCTCTCATGAGAGGCATCTGCAGTTTGTCGGCGAACGCCCTGGCGGCGGCGTCAAACCCCGCGACCCCCTCCTCTTCGGCGCGGTCGCACTTATTGGCCACCAGCACCCTCTTGACGTTCACGCCCACGTGCTTGTCGAGCTCCCTGAGCCACGGCTTCAGAGCGTTGAAGGAGGCCTTCCGCGTCACGTCGTAAACCAGGAGGGCGCCTTGGGTTCCTCGGCGGCATTTCTTCGTGATGGCCTTGAACCTCTCCGGTCCGGCCGTGTCCCATATCTGCAGCTTGACCACCTTGCCGTCTACCTCTATGATCTTATTCTTGAAGTCCGCGGTGGCGGCGCGCTCCTCCGCGAACGTGTCGTCTGCAAAGCGCGTGAGCAGGCCGGTCTTTCCTACGCCGGGTTCACCGATCACGATAATCTTGAACAGATGGTCATAAAACAACTCTGTTGCGGCCATCCCCCCCCTAGGGAAAACCAGTCACCAAAGACAGTAGCACAGCAGTTAAAGACAGTAGCGCGGCAGTTGAAAACAGATTAGGCTTATAAAATAGACTGTAAGGATTCTTTCTGGCGTTTGTGTGAAGCATAAAAATGTCAAAGTTCTTTCATACATGCTGGCCAGATGCTAAAAGCAGTTACCGATGATGTCATAGGTCTCGTAACTAAATATGGCCAAATATGGCAGTGTTTCAGGGCAGTTCTGTAAATATCTTTTTCATCCACAACACCCCTGAATGACATTGTTTGTTACTTTATAGCACTATATTTTACGGTCTTTCCCTAAATATAATATTTTAGAGAATATCCGTTTCCATTAGGACAGATTGAACATAACTCTACACTTTCTCTCTCGCCCAATTAGAACATCTCTTTATTCTGTTGTGCAGCATGTAGACATGTGCTAGGGCCGCTTTCTCCCGTTTGTGCACGGTACACCTTCAGGAGGCTGCAATTCTAAAATGGCCCCTGTCCAAGTCTTAACCTACCCCAAGTCCTAAACCTACCCCCTTCTCTTTCTTCTCCTGTACATTTTTTTCACTCTTCATACCAGTAACCTGTAAACTGATTGTATGACATTCAGTATAGTTTTGTGTATATCTGTCTGTCTCTTATATGTCATCATGATTTGTGTGCATGGGGATCTCATCTTAAACAAGCTCAGTGCTTAATGAGACTCCCAGTTTAGTAGACCTTGTATTGTGAATTTGTACTTCCATGTACTGCCATTCTCATGTCTTACTAAATATAGTACATCAATCAATCAATCAGATAGATAGGAGGCGTGCGTGTGCGTGTGCCTGGCAGGCCAGACCATTTGTTGCACTAGAACGAGTTGTAATAACTATCCTGGTTCCAAATGTGTTTGTTTGTGTTAGAATGTCGCGCGACGCCCGGCACAAACGTCACACTAAGCCCTGCCTATCACTCAAGGAGGCTGGTTTGGCCTCCATGAAATTCTTTCCCTGGTACTTACTATGTTACTTACCTATTATCTACGGTACTTACTATGGTCATAACCTATTGACTATGGTACGTACCTATTATCGGTAGTTATATATTATTACCCATTTTTCATTATTTGTAAATATATATATATGTATATATATATATTGCAATATATATACATTGCAATGTACAAAAACATGTGCACAACCATGGTTGTGGAAGAATCTCTAAAACGACTTAACACATAGATATGGTACAACATTCCGGCCACACATTATGGCCTTCATCAGCCTTGATAAAGTTGTGAGGCGACAGAGAGGGTCCGAGATGGAGAGGAATGAATAAGGGACGTAACGATTCACTCAACTCACAATTCAATCGTCTCAGCTTGGTGTTCCATGAGTTTAGCATTGGAGGCAGGGCTGGAGGGCAAGGTTAGGTTTACGGCAGTGGTGTGATCTAGTTTTTTTTCGGAGGGTATACGATAATTATTCCCTGCGCGACATGCACGATACGCTATCGCGTTTTCAATGGATGAAATGGTTATTAGACTGTATATGCTTTCCCCCAAAAAAACCTGCACTGTATACGGCGTATACACCGTACCACGGTAGAACACATCACTGGTTTACGGTTGAGGGAACACAGGGCTGAGGGAACATAATGCACTCCACACACTAACTTCTTATCACAAAAGACTTGCAAGACCTATACACCCGGAAGACATTCAGAAACAAAAAAAATGTCTATGGCCGTCATTAACCATGTCATTAAAAAAATAACCATTGCTAACATTCAGAGAAGATCGCTCTTTTAAACATATTCATATTCTCCTACTTTCAATTCACTCGATTCTGCCTGCTCCCGTAGCAGACGACTGCTAAGTCCTCTTTCTATTGTGGTAGGATTCAGTCTTTTGCCTCTAACCCAGGAAGCCCCTTTCAACCCTCTACCTGTCCGCATATCCCTCTCTGCCTTTGTCACTTACGTTGATAAGAATGTTAATCAGACATCAGAAGCTCTTTCTACTATATTCCCACTAATCACATGTCTAACTCAATCAATTCTAACCCCAACACATCATGTCTGTCTTGCGCTTCTCCTCTCTCTCTCTCCAGATGAGGGCGCTAGAACTAGTTCCAGCGGGATTATAAAGTATAAAATAATAACTATAAAACAAAGAAACATGGTGGCCGGACATCGGACAGGTAACTAGAAGCCCATGTGGTGAGGGCTATTTATTGGTCATCACAGCTTTGCAAGCAAAGATTTGATCACAACTTTCATCTGTTCTATGGAGTCAGCGCTGGTGTCCTTAAGTGATAGTCCTAGCAGAACGGCCCTCTTGCCTGCCTCTCGCACGGCAAACTGTGCCATGTCCTTTGCAGTTTCACAAGACTGAGAGTCATCACCTCCCAGCAGGATCTTGGTAATCAAGTAGGGAGAGGGCTGGCCGTCGGTCTTGAGCACAGGATTGACCGATACCAACGTCCCGATCTTGCCATATTGTGTGAGAACTATGAATATGTAATCGCTAAATTCGGTACACACAAACTGTGTGGAGATGTCGTTGATTTTCTTCTCCTTCGTATTTGATTTAATGGTTCTGTGGGATACCTTTGGATTCATCGCGTAATTGGAAAACAGGGAAAGAGCGAATGAGCGCGTTTTGCTTTTATCTTTCACACTTGTGAATTCATAATCTCAAATCAAATTGGATGACCAGCACACACTATAAGTACCCAGACTGGCCACTACGCCGTGACATAACTGTGACGTATAGATTACGTATCGTAATGGAAAATATGAATATCCAGTCAGGGTGAAGTGTGGACAATTTATTGAAGAGGTTTCAGGCAGCAGGAACTCGAGGTTACGAATGTAACCCCGGTTTCTTTAGAATTCGGAGTAACATACTCACTATGGGATATCAGCGCCTCCTGGTGATGCACAGAGCTACATACCATAAACTCCCGGGCCATTCATTGGCTGATAAGGGTATGTCACGTCACCGGAAGACCGAAAGGGGTATAAAACCCCCCGCGTGACGTAGGCTAATCCTCTTTAACAACAGCTCTCTGCATGCAGATGCACACAAAAAGGGGTGTTAGGTGAGTATGTTACTCCGAATTCTAAAGAAACCGGGGTTACATTCGTAACCTCGAGTTTCTTGTCAAATTCTCCGTAACATACCCACTATGGGACACGAGTCTGTCCCATAAGTGAACACAAGGAAACAGGGCCTCCTCCCCTGGGACCCTACCAACGGTGGTCCCGAGGGGACTCAGGAGAAGGAAGGCAAGAGAGAAAAGGCAGGGTAACAAAAACCTGTCCAACCTCCCCCACTCTAGCTAGAGACAGCCGCTACGCCCAGGACAGCGTGCACCACTGATGACGCCGCCACGTCCAGGCTGTAGAAAACCGCAAAAGTCGACGGAGACGACCATTTTGCAGCAGCGCATACATCCTGGATTGAAACTCCCCTGGAGAGGGCCCAGGATGCAGCCACGCCTCTAGTAGAGTGAGCCTTCAGTCCTTCTGGAACTGGAGCGCCACCACTGACGTAGGCCAGCCTAATGGCATCCAAGATCCATCTAGAAAGCGTCGCCCAGCCACCGCCTTCCTCCGACCCCTCTGGGCCGAAGGAGACAAAAAGATGTGACGACGACCGGCCGATCGCTGTCCTCAGGCAGTATAGCTTCAGAGCCCTCACTGAACAGAGACAGTGCCGCCGTCTATCCTCCGCTGAAGCGAAAGGAGGTGGATGAAAAGCTACCAGCTCAACCGGGGTCTGGGTCACCAACCCTTCCTGGGAACAAACGCCATGTTGGGTTTTAAACAAGACCCTTCTGTCGTCACCCGAGAACCTCATGCATCCCAAACTCACTGAGAGCGCAAGCATGTTGCTGACCCGTTTAGCTGTAGACAAACAACCAAAAGGCCCGTTTTGAGACCCACGATCTTCAGATCCACCGACTCAAAAGGCTCGAACGGTGGACGTCAGAGTGCATCCACCACCGCCAGGTCCCAGGCCGGGAAAAGTGGCCTGGCACCGTTCATAAAACGACGCACCAAAGGTGCGTGACAAGCGGAAAAGGCCGCCTGGTACACCTCAACCGTCGAGAAAGCTAGACCCTGACTCAACCCGTCTTGCAGGAAGATGAGGATGCTGCGCACCGGGGCCTGGAAAGCCACCATTGGCGGTGATTGTTCCAGACACCGAGACACGAACATGTTCCATCTGTCATTGTACGCAGCCCTCGTGGAAAACGGCCCTCGCGCCCTGGATGGTATAGCTACCACCTCAGGGGGCAGGCCACACGAAGTCAAGGTCTCCCTTTCACGGGCCAGACCTATAGGTCTAGGTCCTGAGGTTGCTTGTGGAAAAACTCGTCCCCTGCCTGCCGTAGCAGGTCTCTGATCGGGGGAGGGGCCAGGGCTCGTCGTAGAGGAGAGGATTATTCCTGACCTCCAGGCGCCCCACGCCAGTGCCACCAGTGGCACTGACAGTCCGTCGAGTCTGACCCTCTCCATGTTGAGAGGACCAACTCCAGTGACGGGAACGCATAAAGCAGTTCAGTCGGCCAACCTGGCCCAGATCTGGCTCGTTATCTCCGGAGGAGAGGCCAATCTGCATACCAAAAATTGCCCCTGGACAACAGAGTCGCTCCGCTGTTCAGGAGGCCCGGTACATGTGAGGCTCTGGTTGACGCAAGGCGCGCGTCGCACCACAGCGTCAGATCGCCAGCTAGCTTGTCCAACACTGGAGAGGCCAGGCCTCCCTGCTTGTTGACATAGCACATGGTCGTGGTGTTGCTGGTTCTGATCAGGACATGACAACCTCGAAACCGAGCCTTGCAAAGTCTGACCGTCAGAAAAGACCGTCATCAGCTCCAGGTAGTTGATGTGGGCCGTCTGTAGACTGGGACCCCACACCCCCCTGGCCGAGCGGCTCTCGTGGACGGCACCCCTCCTGTGAGGCTGGTGTCCGTGGTAATGACCTTCCGTGAGACCACAGCACCCATTCTGACCCCTTGGACAGAAAGGCTGCGTCTGAACACGATCTAAGCGTGTCCACGCATCCTGCGGATACTCGGACCTTCCGATAACCTCAGGTGGACGGGGCTCCAAGAGCCCACCTCCGGGAAAAAAAGGTCACATGTGGGGCTTGTCCAAACAAAACAGGTGTAAGGCCGAAGTCATGAGACCCGTCGCCTGCATGCATAGCCTGTATGTGACTTGTCGCCTCACGCGAGAAGACCATAGGCCGAAAAGCTGTCTATCCCGCCCAGGAGGGGGCTCTGATGTCACCCAGTCCCGCGGACAACGCGCACGTTTCCAACGGGACCGGTGATGTCGTCACGTGATCCATCGGACCCGCACGTGCGGCGCCCGTTAGAGACCGTGGAAGGGTAGCGGTGGTAGGTGGCCACTGTGGTGTTGCTTTAGCGGGGCTGGCTGGCACCAAAAAACAACACTGCAATGTGTTGTTATTAGTGAGGCCAGTTAGTCGCTAAGTGAAGCAACAGTAGCCTGACTGGAGGTTATGCAAACCTAGCAGCTAACAAGCTAGTCAAGGCTAAATCACCATGAGCCAAGAAATGTTGAAAGAAACCGGGGTTACATTCGTAACCTCGAGTTTCCAAGGGAACCGGTGATGTCGTCACGTGATCCGGCGGGCCCACACGAGCGGCGCCCGTTAGAGACCGTAGAAGGATTGTGGTTGTCAACATTCGAAAGTTGTAAACCGACAGACATTTGTTGAGACCCTTCAGATTCAGAATGGGTCGTACACCCCCCCCCCCCTTCTTTTCCACCAGAAAATATTTTGAATAGAAAACCAGTTGGTTCTGATTCATATATAGTTTTCTGATAGTGCCCCCGCTCAGGAGAGAGAGAGAACCTCCTCCCAATACACACACAGTGTAACACTGATGTACTGGGATAGTAAACAGAAGTATCGGAAGTAATTCTCTGATCAAAAGGGAGGTGACTTCCTCCCTCAGAGTGTTGGCTGCTGGACCCTTCGCATGAGAAAACAAAACTTCGTCTGTCATGGGGGGTTTTCTGGAGAATTGTAGCCTGTAACCCTTCTGTATTGTGCGCAACACCCAAGGATTCGGCTTGCAAATTTTCCATTGCTCCAAACACCGAGCGAGCGGGTTGGTCGATGACGTCATTGGCCGCTCGGAGTGTGTGTGCGTTGTCATGGGAACCAGTGACGGTGCTAGCGGTGCTAAACATGAGGTGCCCGCTAGAGACAGTAGAGGTACTAACGGTTTGTCCGGAGAACTCGGCGGGGTCACGTGACTGGGCACGGGGACCCTCCCTGACGTCAACATCCGGTTTGTCCGCCATCTTAGCTTGTTCGTTGGACAGACGGGGCCGTGCGTGTGGCCCTCGTTAGTAGCACTGGCAAGCCCGGAGGACTCAGAGGAGTCACTTGACTGGCCACGGGAAAAATCCCTGACGTCAGAAATAAGCCTACCTTGGCCGTCGCCATCTTGTCTGAGCCCAAAGGCTCTGCACGGAGTGTCGACAAAGTCGTCCTCCCTGTAGGAGGTGCTTTGTCGTCCTCCAGCGGCGAACGAGGCCTTGTGCCTGTGAGGCGGTACGGCCGAGGGGTAATCTGTCCCTCCAAAATGGTGACAGAGGTCCGCTCTTTCTGACCCAAGTATTTCCGGTTCACAGTGGCGCTTGGGCGCTTCCTTTGGGACGGAAGGCAAAACCGGCGTGACCCCATTCCACTGGCGTTTTTGCGCCCTCTGGCGGACAGGGGTGATGTCGGTTTTTCTATTACCTTTGTATGATCCAAAACATGCACAGATGTTATCCCAGCAATGTCTGGAACACCGGAATTCGGGTGTACCAGGCATTGTGGGCTTATGAATTGAGAGCGTTGATTCATTGCATGCACAGAGGTTATCCCAGCAATGTCTGGAACACCGGAGTTCGGGCGTTGTGGGCTTATACAAAGAGAGTATTGGAGCAGAGATGCCCTCTGTACGGGGGAATCCACTGCTCCAGGACATGTGGGGGGGGGGGCTGAACCGGTCTGTGCACCGGTGAGAGTCTGCTAATGTGCTTTATGTACTTGGAACATGTGAAATGAAACAAGAGTAGGCACAGAAACAGTAAACAGCATGAAACGTTTTAACATATTCTTATGACAAAAACAACATGTGTCCCAATGGCGCCCGATGAGCCTGTCCAAGGTCTTCAGAAGCCCCCGAACGGGGTTGCTCGTTACACAGAGTGAGAAGGCTAACAAGCTGGTGTTGTCCTAGCGAGGCAAGCTAGGCTAGAACAGCACTGCTAATATCCTGTTGCTTAGTGAAGCTAGCTGTTAAGCCAACAAAAACACTGCCTGACTAAGGCGACGTTAAACTAGCATGGCAGCTAACGTAGCTAATCTGGGCTAACTCACTCACGAGCTCCTGCCTCGTTCTCCCCCTCGTCCATGCTGCCGTCGCCGGAGCCCTTTTGTTGTCCTCTGGCGACGCACTGCCGTCCCTGAACGCCTGCGGTGGTAGAGGTGTAGATGGCTGGGAGGAGGGGGAGGAAGAGCCGCTAGTAGGCTGCACCTGGGTGGATCTACCAGGCACAGCCCTCGCTGCTGCTGGAGTGCCGTGTTGCACGACTGGTGTAGCAGCCTGGAGGCGCCGCGAACCGTGGCTTGCGCTGCTCGGGGGCGCCGGGGCTGCTGGAGGGCCCATGGTGATCTGGGGACGCACACGGTGGGGCCCACCACGCATGTTACCTGGGCCGGCGATAAGGGGTGTCTCTAGAGCCGCGCCGATCTGGGACGAATCCCCGCTGCTTCCTCCGACGAGTGCCCTGGCCCTGGCCAGGCGGCTGTCGAGGTGCAGGGTGGGGAGAGTGTAGAGTCAATGCAGTGTCCTGGTGCATCGGGGAAGTGCCTCCCGAGGCAGGAGATGCAGACACCGTGGGGATCGTCTCCGGCGATGAGCCTGCGGCAATCCAGAAGCCTGCATGCTCGTGGTTCCTCCAAAAATCTAGCATCGAGTGTTTGCTAGGTTAACGCTAACGCTAGGCTAGGCTTTAACACATCGACTGACAGAGAGCTAGGCTAATTAGCTGCTAACTCTAGCTTGACCGTGCTAGCACGTGAGGAGGAAAACTTGTAGTAGTAGAAAAGTTAGAAGAAAGAAGATAGCCGCGGGAGCGGAACTAAAAGATTTAAGGAGGAAAACCTGCGGGTCAAGTACCACCGCTGTGGGCTAGAGCTGGTTTTAGTCCGGATAAATCGAATAGTTTTACAATAAATTGTTTTAGTATGTCTTGAGCCGTGTTGCATCTGCCATGCAGAGAAGCAAAAGAGGATTAGCCTACGTCACGCGGGGGGTTTTATACTCCTTCCGGTCTTCCGGTGACGTACCCTTATCAGCCAATGAATGGCCCGGGAGTTTATGGTATGTAGCTCTGTGCATCGCCAGGAGGTGCTGATATCCCGTAGTGACTAGTGAGTATGTTACGGATAATTTGTAAAGAAACTCCATTACAGCAGCCCCAGATCTCCTGGCCTGGAGGACAGACAGACCACTGAAATGTCATATGGGACACCGCTTACACCCAGAGACATTATCCTAAATCAGTGGTTTTCAACCCTTTTCATATGAAGGTGCATTATTTGCCAGACCCAGGCGGTCGGCCTACATGAGGCTTTGTCGGTCGGGGGTCGGCCTACATGAGGCTTTGTCGGTCGGTCGGTCTGTCCCTCTTTTCCTCTCTTTTCCTCTGCACACACGTCATGCGAAGTCCGGCCATTCAGATTTCAACCACTAGGGGTCTGGCAGTACCAGGTCTCCTGGTTCCCTTGTTTATTTGGCATTTGAGCCACGGACCACCATTTGATGAGATTTAGACTCTCAGACCCAAAAACTATTATGGACCCATAATAGTCCATGTGGTTTAATGTTATGCTCTCGGACCCAAAAACTGTTGTTATCGTTGGATATGATTTTGTACACAATTCCATGCTGTATTGATGTTGGTACCATAGGAGAGATAACGGGCAAACGTGCATGTGTGTGTCTGTGTGTCTGAATATGGTTTAGCACATGTTTATGCGGTATAATGCATGTAACACCATGCTGAGATAATGGTGCATATGGTCAGCACATACACTGTACACACACACACACACACACACACACACACACACACACACACACACACACACACACACACACACACCCTTGTAAGAAGTAGCCAGGTATGACATCGCCACCAGAGCAGGAGGTGGGAGGAGGCCATTGTTATGGTAACACAGAGAGTATCGTTGTTGAAAATGCCTGCTGAGGATAGAGGCCTCAAGTGGTTAAAGGTGGAAGTTTCACTTAATCTGTGCTGGTTAATGTTTTGTTGCTCGTTGCCTTGTATTAACATTTTTTATCGTCATCCTATCCTACTACTTTAAGTGAAATGACCTCCAAAGTACGTCCGGGGTTGGTCAGCACACGATCACTCCTCTTGCCTCCAAACCTGCCACAGACTATTGATCAGTGCTCTGGCTAATACTAAAGCTTCTTTCCCCGCCTTCAATGTACTTACAAATTGTACGGTTAATATAAAACTACATTTCACATTTTAGCCACAGCACCCAACCCTACTGCACATATCCATATATGGCCATATCACTTGGATCACCGGTGCAACGTAGCTGTGACGTAACTGATCGGGCCTAGATGTGAGGGCCGCGAAGCGGCCCAAACCTCTAGTAGTTTTAATTGTATTGTTTTATATTGTGATTTATTATACAGCACCTTGTAATATAAATGTAATTAAAGCGTTGCGCTTTATAAATAAAGTTTACTTTCTCTAGGCCACTGGTATGAACCCCAAATTCTCCACATTCCTACTTAAAAAATAATACATTATTCAAGGCATTTTTTTCAGCATTCACAGAGTTTTGTGCCAACAAATGAGAGCATGTCCTTTAATCTCTTCTCTTGTTCTACATTGAATAGAAACTGTATTCAATGGGAGGAACAGAACTCAGCATATGGATCCTGAGATGTTCGTTCTTTTTGTAGTAGTTTTTTTTACCCACTTCATACATTAAACTCTTGCTTTTCGGCAGGCTGCTGGAGCCTGTGTCTGAGCGCTCTTTTGTTGATGGAGCGCAAAGGATTCCATTTGTCATTTTATGCACCGACAAATGGAACACACTGAATGGCTACGGTTTGCCGAAGAGCAGAGACACCTTAGATTCCTCTAAAACGTTGCCTCTGAATATGGTGTGTTCAAGGTTTATTCTCACAGTTATATTGGTGGGTTTAAGACATATATTTTTTACAAATAATGAAATGGTAATAATAGATAACTACCGATAATAGGTACGTACCATAGTCAATAGGTTATGACCATAGTACGTACCGTAGATAATAGGTAAGTAACATAGTAAGTACCAGGGAACAAATTTCATGGAGGCCAAGCCGGCCTCCTTGAGTGATAGGCAGGGCTTAGCGTGACGTTTGTGCCCGGCGTCTCGTGACATTCTAACACAAACAAACACATGTGGAACCAGGATAGTTATTACAACTCGTTCTAGTGCAACACATGGTCTGGCCTGCCAGGTATGGAACCGGGGACTACATGCAGCTATTTGATATTGGATGTTACCAGAGCGTGTGAGCGGGACGAAACGCTGCTCAACACTCTCAGAACACTCAAAAAAATAAGAAAGGAGCATTGTATTGTGTTGCAATGTGTGCTGCCATGGGTTGTTTTGACACAAAGGTGTCTCCTGTAATAGTATGAACTATGGACCCTTGATGTGGGTGCAAAACACACTCCATCCAAGCTGTCAAACAGTAAGTAAAGCCGAGCCCAGTGTTGCTGCCCATGGTCCCATGGTTCTGTAATGTATGTCTGTCTGTCTCGCTTTCTTTCTCTCATTATGTGTTTCTGGTTGTAATGTTTTGGGGTCCTAATGAAAATACAGAGGGATTATGCAGGACTAGACTACATATTGCAGGATTATGCAGGGCTAAACCGCACTTACTTTGTACATGCAGTACGGCCGCGAGCGGGCGGTCAGAAGCTAAACCATTGCAGGCATGGGCACGAGTGGTTAGAGATCCAGAGGGAGTGGGACTACGTAAACAGTCCCACATTGGGCTCTCGTAGGAGTGTCGCCGGAGTGGCTTGGAGCGGAGGACTGTCCTCCACTTCCAAGTCCACTCTGATGTCCTCTCCAATGTACATATCCTCTCCAATGTCTGCTCTGATGTACATATCCTCTCCAATGTCTGCTCTGATGTACATATCCTCTCCAATGTCAGCACCGTTGTACATGTCCTCTTCAATGTCTGCTCTGATATCCTCTCCAATGTCCTCACAAACGTCCACTCCGATGTCCGCTTCAACCCTTTTGAAAACCTGCTCCCTGTTCAAGTCCAAATGTGGCCGCTCCGGCGTGACCTCCACTTGCTCTCCAGTCCGATCGTGCGCTGTGGACGTCACCATACTTTTGATAAGATCTTTCATTGTTCTGATGGAGTCGAAGGAGGAGTCCTTAAGCGACAGTCCCAGCAGAACAGGCCTGTTGCCCATCTCTTGTGACACGGACGTGGCCAGGTGTTTGGCACAGACGTGCGTCAGAGCTTCGTCCTTGCCCAGCAGGACTTTGGTGGAGAACATTGGAGAGATCGCATCGTTGGTTCTGGACTCGGGCGTCACTGATACCAACGTCCCAACCTTGCCATACTGCGTGAGAACTATGAATATATAATTGCTAAATTCGGTACAAACAACCTGCGTTGGAAATCCATTTATGTTTCGCTCCGTCTGCTTTGTTCCAATTAATGCTTGGTGTGGAGACATGATGCTGGGAGGATGTGGAAAAAGAAAATTAGGACACTATAAGTACCCAGACTGGCCACCAGGCCACACTCAGCCAATCACGTGTGAGGTCGGAATAATAACCATATATGGCTTTAACAGACAATTTAGGAATTTAGCAGACGCTCTTATCCAGAGTAAATCAAATGCAGAGAGACGGTGTAGTACCTCCGTAAACTATAGGACCATAGATAAACCAAGAACCTAGCATCAGTCTAAACAATTACTATCAAAATAATAATATGTACATTGAAACTATAGGATGCCGGGTGAACAATGAACCTGGCATCCGTCTAAATAACCTGCTACCTACATTTTAACATTGTGGTCAAGAAAAGGTAACAAAAACATGAGAACGGTGTGATTGCATGGTCGTCAGAGGTCTAGTGGGCGGCAGCGGCTCAGGGGTAGAGTGGCCGGGTAGAGTGAATTGGAAACCGCAAGGTTCCCAGTTCGATCCCGGGCTCCCCCAGAGTTAGTGTCGAAGTGTCCTTGAGCAAGACGCTGAACCCCTAATTGCTCCCGATGAGCAGGCTGGTGCCTTGCATGGTTTCCTCCGCCATCGGTGTGTGAATGTGTGAATGGCACAATCAATGTGAAGTGCTTTGGATAAAAGTGAAAATTAGGACACTGGCTGAGGTGGAGCCTGAAGATGTGAGTTTTCAGATCATGGCGGAAGGTTGGGCAGAAAGAGGGGCAAAAAGATTATTGGATATTGGATATATGAGTCAGTGCTTCAGAAAAATAAATGAAATGTAAAAAAACATGTGCACAACCATGGTTGTGGAACAATCTTTAGAATTACTTAACGCATAGATATGGTACAACATTCCAGCCACACATTATGGCCTTCATCAGGCCTTGATAAAGTTGTGAGGCGACAGAGATGGTCCGAGATGGAGAGGAATGAATAGGGACGTAACGATTCACTCAACTCACAATTCAATCGTCTCAGCTTGGTGTTCCATGAGTTTAGCATTGGAGGCAGGGCTGGAGGGCAAGGTTAGGTTTACGGTTGAGGGAACACAGGGCTGAGGGAACATAATGCACTCCACACAATAACTTCTTATCACAAAAGACTTGCAAGACCTATACACCCGGAAGACATTCAGAAACAAAAAAAAATTCTATGGCCGTCATTAACCATGTCATTAAAAAAATAACCATTGCTAACATTCAGAGAAGATCGCTCTATTAAACATATTCATATTCTCCTACTTTCAATTCACTCGATTCTGCCTGCTCCCGTAGCAGACGACTGCTAAGTCCTCTTTCTATTGTGGTAGGATTCAGTCTTTTCCTCTAACCCAGGAAGCCCCTTTCAACCCTCTGGCTCCTTAGACCTCCTCTACCTGTCCGCATATCCCTCTCTGCCTTTGTCACTTACGTTGATAAGAATGTTAATCAGAAGCTCTTTCTACTATATTCCCACTAATCACATGTCTAACTCAATCAATTCTAACCCCAACACATCATGTCTGTCTTGCGCTTCTCCTCTCTCTCTCTAGATGAGGGCGCTAGAACTAATTCCAGCGGGATTACAAAGTATAAAATAATAACTATAAAACAAAGAAACATGGTGGCCGGACATCGGACAGGAAACTAGAAGCCCATGTGGTGTGGGCTATTTATTGGTCATCGACGCAGCCATGTAAGCAAAGATTTGATCACAACTTTCATCTGTTCTATGGAGTCAGCGCTGGTGTCCTTAAGTGATAGTCCTAGCAGAACGGCCCTCTTGCCTGCCTCTCGCACGGCAAACTGTGCCATGTCCTTTGCAGTTTCACAAGACTGAGAGTCATCACCTCCCAGCAGGATCTTGGTAATCAAGTAGGGAGAGGGCTGGCCGTCGGTCTTGAGCACAGGATTGACCGATACCAACGTCCCGATCTTGCCATATTGTGTGAGAACTATGAATATGTAATCGCTAAATTCGGTACACACAAACTGCGTGGAGATGTCGTTGATTTTCTTCTCCGTCGGCTTTGTTCTAATGTGGGTTACCTTTGGATTCATAGCGTAATGGGAAAACAGGGAAAGAGCGAATGAGCGCGTTTTGCTTTTATCTTTCACACTTGTGAATTCATAATCTCGAATCAAATGGGATGACCAGCACACACTATAAGTACCCAGACCGTGACATAACTGTGACGTATAGATTACGTATCGTAAATATGAATATCCAGTCAGGGTGAAGTGTGGACAATTTATTGAAGAGGTTTCAGGCAGAAGGAACTGCATTACAGCAGCCCCAGATCTCCTGGCCTGGAGGACAGACAGACCCCTGAAATGTCATATGGGACACCGCTTACACCCAGAGACATTATCCTAAATCAGTGGTTTTCAACCCTTTTCATATGAAGGTCCATTATTTACTCGCCATTTGAGCCACGGACCACCATTTGATGAGATTTAGACTCTCAGACCCAAAAACTATTATGGACCCATAAGGGTCCATATGGTTTAATTTTATGCTCTCGGACCCAAAACTGTTGTTATCGTTGGATATGATTTTGTCCACAATTCCATGCTGTATTGATGTTGGTACCATAGGAGAGATAACAGGCAAACGTTGATCAAAATAACAGTTTTAAGTAATGCAGAAGTTTAACAATAATGTAACTCTTTTGAGAGTGTAAAATGGGTGAAGTTACTTCACCCTTACGGGTCCATTTGGTTTCATTTTACACTCTCAAGAGTTAAAGATCTATAAGGGTTCATTTGGTTACCAAGTCTCCATCATTTAGCTGGGGACCACCTGGAAACCCCTCAAGGACCACTGGTTGAGAACCACTATCCTAAATGATCATGGGATATTTGCCGTACCAAGTGACAGTAGGAAAAATGCTGAATGGTTAAGTTAAAGGGATATTTCACTTTCAAAAAAACGTTGGGTCATTTTATCGTCTACTCAGGCTTTTATGAGCCCAAGACCGTTTTTAAGTGGCTTGATTCAGTATTTAGATATTTGATATTCATTTTATCAGACAAAAGACTGACAAAAAGACCTTCCTATACAAACCCATTATAACTTCAAACTCCATTTTAGATTCATCTAAAACACCCGTCCTTGGTTCAGGTGACTCACCCTGCCCTTCTAATGGGTTTGTATAGGAAGGGGGCGTGTCTGATAAAATGAATATCAAATATCTAAATACTGAATCAATCCAACTTAAAAACGGTCTGCGGGTCTCACAAAAGCCTGAGTAGACGATAAAATGACCCAACGTTTTTTTGAAAGTGAAATATCCCTTTAAGAGCGTCCATAAAAAGACGTACAGGCTTGTTACACTTAAGGACATCAATGGTATTGCTGGATCAACCAAAAGAGAACGGCAGCAACAGATGTGAAAAGACTCATGCTGTGAAGCTAACATTCTACGGTCCAAATACAAATAGATACATGAAGACATTATTTTGAACAGATTGGCAATCTGAAATTACCATTATGGCATCTCAACCAATCACGTGAGGTTTGAACATCATAACCATATGGCTTCAACAGACGTATGGGCAAGACATTAATAGGGATACATATGAGTCAGTGCTTCCGAAAGGGGGGCCTTCTGGAACCCCCAGAAGGACCCCTGGAGGTTCCCGGACCCCGCTTTGAGAACTAGTGGGGTGGAGGGAAACTTAGGGCTGAGGGAACATACACTCCCCAATCTGGGAACCCAGAACCAAATAAGAATGAAAAACAGCGCCCTCTGTTGTTTGTACTATCTTACTTGGCTCTGGGACAATGGCGACGTAGCACCCGTGCGCAAAGGAAACCGGGGTTTTGGTCTGCCTTCAGCTTTCACTTCCGGTGGTGCCACTATGTTTTCATTCCCACTAACAATATCTCTACACGGAACACTAACACCACTTCTCCCAGAGAACATGGATCGTTTTGGTTATAAGCCCACTTGTTTCTATGATGAAAGAGTAAGTTAAAATGTGAATATCTTTCCGTGGTTTTGTCTGCTCCGCGGACGCTATTGTTACATTAGTTTGGGTTTGTTTCGAGGGGGAAAGATCGACGGACACGTGAATCCCGCCCACTACATTTGATTGGGTAAAGCGCGGCCTGCTTCCTGATCTGAAGGCACGCCCACTTGTAGCCCAGTGCGTACATGTTATGACGAGCCTTCACGACAGATTCCAACGCAGAGCAGAATCTGTTCTTGAGAGATTATACACTCCCTAACAGTGTTATCACAGAAGTAGAACTTTGTTAATACATCTGGAAAACATTTAGAGACATTTTGGCTGAGCCATAATAAACTAAGGGGGGATAAAATTATATATCTGTGCACACATTCAACAAAGATTGCTCTATTCATTAAACCTATTTTCATTACTAGAGATTCAGACCCCTTTTATGCCCATATATGGATATCTCTGTATCTGTCTGTCTACCTGTGTACCTTTTATGCCCAATTGCCCATATATAGAGATATCTGTATCCGGCAGTCCTTGTCCCTTTTATGCCCATATATGGAGATCGCTGAGGTCATCAGTATATGCCCATATATGGGCTTATTGTTGGATCGGCGGTTCTGGACAACCGCATATTCAAACTCCTCGACTCCTCGACGGCGGGCACCGCACTCCCTTGAGTCCTTGCCGATGCCGATGCCATATACAGTAGGCATAGCGGTCGGATCTATGTTTATGGTTATTATGTCTGTGTCATAGTGACGTGGCCGTTGTCCTGTCTATGGGCGTAATAGGTTCGTTTATGGTTATGTCTGAGTCAGAGTCACTCAGACATAACCCGGCCCGCCCTCCCATTAGCCAATTCTAATATAGGATTAGAAAGAGATAGATTAAGTAAAGACTACCTCCTGCATTGTCGATGTTTGAGCATTCCTTCCCTTCACAGGGACAGGATCTCAAACCCTTCGTCCTCGGAGTCAAAGAACTGCTCCAACCTGTCAGAGTCAGAGAAATCAGGCGTGATGTTGAGGACATCCATGCTGACCGCATGCAAGGGTCGGCTGTCGACTACCTCAAACATGGCCAAGCCTCCGTTGTTGCAGGAAAGCTTTCGAACGTGCATACACCAATCGTCAAACTCGGCCTCCGTTTTGCAGAAGAAGCCCGCCGCGATAGACGGGTCCATGTCGCAGATGTGCACGAGGCAAAGCGGGCCCTGGCAGTGGTACGTGTCGTCTGGGACCTGCCCGTCTTCACGTGGCTCCACCGCCAGCTGGGTGGTGTGTGGGTCTAAACAGATGAGCTCCTCGCCCACATAACCGATGAAGTAGCGGGCCCTGTTGGGCTTCCCCCCGATAACTCCCAGAGACTGAGGCAGCATGAAGCATCGTTTTAGGGTTTCAACGTAGGCTTTATTTACGTCACTCAGGCCTAACCTGATGGGGATGAGCAGGACCAGAGGCTTCCAGGGGGCTGGCTCTCCCTCAGCCAGGGCACAGGCACCAACACCCTCCTCCATGCAGCCGGTATGTTCCTCTGCTCCCTCTGGGTGATGGCGGTGGACACAGGCTCCTCTTTGATCCGGCCGAGGCATACAAAGACGTCTGACGTCCTCGATCACCACTGAGTTGTCCATCGCCACATGTACGGCTAATCGGCTCGACAGGTCGAACGCCGCTAGTTTCTTAAGAACCTGTGCCACCGTGTTTGTCCCATACCACTGACCTATGGACTTCCCCTCTCCAACTCCCATCTGGGCAATTTGATGGATGGAATAGTGGCTGTCCTTCTTGTCAATGAAGGCATTGAGGATCCTGGTGTATTCTGCTCTCTGATCTTGCCCTCTGACCCATCGCCAGTCTCGACCTAAGTGTCTACAGACTAAGGCCTCGCCAAGGATCATTTGGCCACATCGCAGCGTACAACCCCAGCCCGTGTCAGAGGTCGGTCCCGTCGGCCCAATCGGCTGGAAGTTTCTCCTGTATGTGAACCAGAGTCGCGAAGTGACAGCGGACGAAATATCGTCCTGTTCCGTAAGCGCGTTGAACTCTTTCCCCAAGATCCAGACGGATTCCTGAGGTCTCTGGAAAGTCAGTATGCCTCCCATGGCATATCTCAAGAACTTGCTCAACCAGTCGACGTACAAGTTTTAGACTTGCGTGTGTAATGCTGATGAACCGAGGCGAGTGAGTGAGTGTAAAGCCAATCAGATCAGTGGTTGCTAAGGACCAGCATGCAGCAATAATTACGGGAATGTTTGTGTCAGATATAGGTTGAGGCGTGTGTGCGTCTGTCTGTCTGTCTGTCCGTCCATGCCCAAATATACCCAAATATGGAGCTGGCTGATGTCATATGGATGACATCACTGAAGGGGTCACCCGTCCCAATTATGGAGTTCCAGGTGCATGGTTCAGGACTGGCCTCCAAGACATCTGGACTCCCTAGAATGGCTGACCTCCGACCTCATAGTAGAACACCTTGGAACGCCTTGGTAGTAGCATCCCCTGCCCCCCTGCCTTGGAACGCCTTGGTAGTAGCATCCTCTGCACCCCGCCCAGACCCTTTTTTACCCCTGTAAACTAGAGGTTTGGGCAGGTTCGCACATCTACGTCGCACACGCCAAGTTTGAAGCCGGTTGGTCCCATACATGCACATAACCAATATATGGGCCTAGTGGTTGGATCTGTGGCTCTATATAACCCAAGCCCCCAGAACCCAGTGGTTGCATTGAAGCGCATATGACATCCTGGTCATTCATAGGTACTGCAGCTTAAAACGGCCTGGGCTTGCCTGAGCTTGCACACGGGGTTGCGCATGGAGGTGACGCAAAACGTGTCACAGAAGCCCCAAATAGGCCCCACCCATCACATTTCCCAACCCGGAAGAAGGGGTGATTTAGGAGTAGGCCTGGATGAGCAACTCAATGCAAGTGGATGGGCGGGGATTTCCGGTGCCCTCTCTATTATTTTTGCCAGACCCAGGGGGTCAGGCCTACAGGCCTACATGAGGCTTTGTCGGTCCCCTTTTCATCCATATATGGACAAAAACGTTTTCTTACATGTCCCTCTTTTTGATTGGCCAAGCTTAGCGTGACGTAGTTTAGAAACCATTCAGATTTCCGGCCATTCAGATTTCAACCACTAGGGGTCTGGCAGTACCAGGTTCCCTTGTTTAACTCTACGGTATAACCGGATCTCAATGTATGTCCTATATATGGGCATATCCGTTTTGTTTATGGTTATGTTCAAGTCATAGTGACATGCCTATATATGGGCGTATCAGGTTTCTTTATGGTTATCTCTGAGTCAGAGTGATGTGGCTGAGGTCCCGGTAGACACTTGTAATATAAGGATATAACTCTTGCTGCTACTGGAACCAATATGTATTGTATGTCTTACTGATGAATTGAGTGTAATGGACCACAATGGAAACAAGCCCCTTGTGTTATTTTAGCATAACAAACTTGTTAATAAAGTATTCAATCAATAAATCAATCAAAACTAATGGATGCTACAATAGATATGCCCAAATATGGAGATGACGCTATGACTGATGTCATCGACTGACCTACACTATATATATATAAATATATATATATATATGTGCCCAAATATGGCGATGATTAACAGTGACATCAGACTTACATCATAGATGACGTGATGTCATAGGCTGTGATGACGGGTACAGTATTTAAACGGTAACATATCCTCATTTCCAGTCATCTGAGTTTTCTTTCTCTGTGAGCAGCACGTGTGTGTATTTTAACTAATGGCCAAAAGACGATACAGACCAATTGTCAGGCGGAATCAGCCCTACGTCAAAAGGATTCCATGTAACCACGAGATCCAGGCCGTCTGTCCACGGCGACGGTGTCCCTTCATTCACGACGAGAAACCACTGCTGGACAGCAGTGTCCAACTCCAATCTGCCGATCCTAAGCAGGAGGTTGATCTTCCCGTCCGCCATCCTAAGCAGCAAGGCGTTCTTCCCGTCGCTGTGTTGAGGCTGAAAAGGCTAGAGGACAACGGAGGGGGACCCTCACCTTCAACGGCTCCAGAGGAGCCGTCCTGCTCACAGAAGACGGTGGTTCTTCAGCAGGTCACCTCCTCCACCTCCAGTGCTGCTGAGGTCCAGTTGAACTCTGCAGGTCAGAGGAACCCCAGCACCATCATGATGGAGACGGGCGCCACCATCAGCAGCCTGAGAGAAGACCCTGCCGGCCAGAGGAACCCAGCCACCACTGTGATGGAGTCTGACAGCACCACCACCACCAGCACCACCACCACCAGCCCCCTGAGAGAAGAAGAGGAGCAGCATCTCCATCAGGAAGAGGACGACCTCGAAGCACTCTTGAAAGACGTCCTTGAAGCACAACTTGGAACGTTCCTTAGCGACTGCCAGAAGAGAGGGGGTGACGGGAACGCCTTCATTGAAGCCGAGGCCTGGAAAGCTGCTCAATCTTTTACTTGTAGATCGTAGAGCTTGTAGATCGGCATTTTCTGGCGGGCGAACGTTTTGGGCAAATGCTCCCCCCCTCAGAATATGGATGTTGGGGATGATGTGGACACATAATGCATATTGCTCCATTTATGGGCATCGTGTAAAAGGGACAAATACAGAAATCTCCATATATGGCTATAATGTAAATGATGCCAAGGACCCCTAAATAATGTCCAAACTCATGGGTATGTGCAGTGAATCCCGCTCTCTGGCTATAGCCTAAAGCCTGAGACCTTGCTAGCTCATTGTAGCATGTCTGCCGTGTCTGATAGATTGAAGGGCTGCTGCAAAACAACACTAAATCTCTAGTAAGTAACTACGTCTGACCTCTTCACACTTCTCTTCTCTTCACTTCTCCTCTTTCTCTTTTGTACAGTGTTTGTACTTGTTGATGGCATGTATTACTGTGTAATACATGCCATCAACATGTACAAACACTGTACAAAAGAGAAAAAGGAAAAGCGGCGGCAGTGAATGACACTTCCTTTCAATGGGAAAGTATATCATTTATATACAGTATAGTAATACAAAGTTATCTCTCTCTCTCTCTCTCTCTCTCTCTCTCTCTCTCTCTCTCTCTCTCTCTCTCTCTCACACACACACACACACACCGTAGGGGTCAGTCCCAGTTTGAAACATAAATCTTTCAAACCTTGGCACTGTCCAGACTTTTTTGCTTTAGGGCAGAATTGCGGCTGCTCCCTTCAGCTTTACCTGTGTGCCGAAGTCCTCTACACTGTGTGTGTGTGTGTGTGTGTGCGTGTGTGTGTGCGTGCGTGCGTGTGCGTGCGTGCGTGCGCGTGTCTTGCCCAGTACATAAATATCTGCCTGAGTGTGAATCCCTCTCGCCCCACTTTCCCCAGCCAGGAAGGGACTTGAACCGGCAACCTCACGGCTACTGGCACCTCTGTGCTGGTCACCGCAGGCTGACTACTTAACCTGGTTCACCCAGGTGTGTGCGTGTGTGTGCGTGTGTGTGTGTGCGTGCACTTGCGAGCGTCAGTGGTGGGAAAAGTACTCAAATGTTTTACTTAAGTAAAAGTATCAATACTGTACAAACGTACAAAAGTACCTATTGGTTTCAAAATGTACTTAAAGTACCAAAAGTAAAATGTTTGAAAATAGCAGATTTACAAGCTTGTAGATCTGCTATTTCCAAACAGCCTAGGAACTAGGAACTAGGAACTAAAGTTTTCATATAATGTTGTGGAGTAAAAGTACGATATTTGCCTTCCAGATGTGGTAAGAGTATAGACAATAACAAAATACTCCAGTAAAGTAAAAGTACCACAAAATTGTACTTAAATACAGTACTTGAGTAAATATACTTTACACCACTGGCGTGTGTGCATGTGCGCGTGCGTGCATGTGCGCGTGCGTGTGCGTGTGTGTGTGTGTGTGTGTGTGTGTGTGTGTGTGTGTGTGTGTTTGTGTGTGTTGATAGCGCATGTGTATGTTATATCTACAAAAACTGGGTCCAAATGCTACCGGCTGTGGAGCAATCATACTATGGCTGGGTTTCATTTCAAAAGATAGACAGACAGACCCTCTTATAGAGTCTATAAGAGGGTATGTCTATGTGCGTGTGACCGTGTGTCCCGTCGAACGGCAATCCAAACCCAAGTG
The DNA here is from genome assembly GCF_963280865.1 of Gymnoscopelus braueri. Lineage (NCBI taxonomy): Eukaryota > Metazoa > Chordata > Actinopteri > Myctophiformes > Myctophidae > Gymnoscopelus > Gymnoscopelus braueri. Next base: position 3,606,965 of record NC_137621.1, on the reverse strand, counting down.
GGTGAGAACAGAAGGTCACAGTATAAGGTCAGTAGGAGAGTAGACTGGTCATCATCAGTGGTGGAAAAAGTACTCGCATATTTTACTTAAGTAAAAGTATCAATACTGCAATGTAGAAATACTCTGTTACAAGTAAGTAAGTCTGGAATTAAATATGTACTTGAGTAAAAGTACATGGTATGAAAATGTACTTAAAGTAAGAAAAGTAGAAAGTACGAATATGCAGAATGTCCTGTTTCACAAGTGCACAATGTGTAAAAATCTTTGAAAATATCTACAAGCTCACAATGCGACGCATTGTGAGCTTGTAGATATTTTACTCTACTTGTAGATCGGCTATTTTCAAATGGATGAAATGTATATAGGGCTGAAGTGGTTAATGTGCGTTTTGTAATAATAATCAAAATCTAACTAAGTGACTAGTAACTAGTGAATAAACTTTTCATATAATTGTAGTGGAGTAAAAGTCGAATAGTGCCTCTGAGATGTAGTGGAGTAGGAGTAAAAGCATTGGAAATTGGAAATACTCCAGTAAAAGTAAAAGTACCTCAAAATTGTATTTAAGTACAGTACTTGAGTAAATGTACTTTGTTACTTTACATTACTGGTCTTTACATTACGTGGTATGATGACCACGTATTCCCCTCTTGCATCGTTCACCACATGCCTGGTCCCCAGTCCTCTAGGTCTAGTAGACTCGATAAACAAATACAAAAGGAAAGAATGTCAACATGTAACTAAAAAATATACATTTCCGTTCAAATATATGGGTTGCTACATTTTTTTTCAAAAACAAACAGACATACATACAGGTGCGTCAATTGTTACAGGTATAATGCATAGTTTTCTATGCATTTCGTGTTTTTTTGGGGGGTTTGACCCATTATTTTTTGGCCGCGCAGCTTTGCCGCCCGCCCAGGATAGGTGTCCCTTATTTCAATCTCTGGGAGTTGGCAACCCTAACCTTGCCATACCTTAGCTTTTGCTGAACTGATGCCACTGGACATACACACAAAATGAACAGGTACAGTGAAAAAGAATATGATGTCAAAATGTAAATGTTCTTATAACAATAATAATAATGGGTAGTGTGTGTTACAAAATCGAAAAATCCAAAATAGGACCGTCATTTTTAGCTTGCGGCCCCTTGGACTTTTGGTATTTTGCTGAGTGGCCCCTGAGCCATCTTAAGTTGAGTAGCCCTGCCGTACCTGAATGCAGCGTTCAAGAGAATTGCCTTTTCCAAACTCTCCTGAACTTGAGTGCAAGCATTTTATGTTGAAAGAATTGCATCTCCAGTATTGGCTTGAATCTTGAAAGCTTTAGTTGAGTGCAGCATCACGCACCGAAAATAGCCAATCTCAAAGCTCACAACGCGCTGTGAGCTTTGAGCTTTGCTAAAGGCATTTAGCGGACGCTCTTCATCCAGAGCGACTTACAGGAAGCAAGGTAAACACATACATCAAATGCATGTAGTGGCTTAGCAATCTAGGATAATAGATAAACCAAGAACCTAGCATCAGTCTAAACACTATGATATCAAGAACATGAAAACGCTTAAATAACCTGTACAATTAAACTATACAAACTCTACAAATTGACCTGGCATCTGTCTAATAACACGCTATCTAAATGACTTTTAAACCTTTGCATAAGACTGCATGGTCGTCAACACATAAATCACTGAAAAAAAACTCATACCTTCACCACCAATCAATCAATCAATCAATCAATCAGTCAGTCAATCAGTCAAATCAATCAATTAATCTGGCCTTGATAGGCACATTACAGGGACTCAGGGTTAAACTTGTAGACTATGAATACGGCAGGAATACGGTGCAATTTCATGCGAGGAAAATTCACTACAAACAAAGTAAAAACAGGAGCATGTTGACTGTGAGAAGGGCAAAAATGGACAAGATCAATTCAGTTCAAGAGATTTAGTTTAGTTTATTGCACATTTAAAATATTACATGCGATAAAAACTAAACAAAATGGAAAACAACTATAATGTTTATATTGAAAGGAAAAAAATGTAAATCCAAACATGATGTGCCGGAGAGGCCAAAAAAACCCAGATGGGCTTGTCGAGTGGCCTTCCTAAAAGCTATCTTTAAAGCTTAGAATATATAGATGTATTGAATATATCAATCGTTTTCGATATGAACTATCAAAGCGTCATATCAAAATGAGGTCTTTGCTATGACCTTTTAATCTCCGTCAATAACCATCTAATTGTGCTTTCCGCTCACGTTTCTCCATGGTGGCTTGTTATGTACTTACCTGCATATTATGACAATGTTCTAAACATCATGCTACCACATACACTATCTGTATCGATGTATAGATCTTTTGTTTGTTTTATGAGCCTTCTACCCCGCATTTCGTTCTTTTCTCTTCTGGTCTAACTCTATCCACAAACAAAAATAATTACACCTACGTCTTTACACCTGTAAACCAATAACAACAAAGATGATTCTGATTCTCGCGTTCTGATTTGCTCAGGCTGAACAGCCAATCCGGGTGCTCTCACCTAACCTCAACAATCATCACAGAAGTACATCAAACAAAACAACTTTAACACACCATGGTTGGTGGTCAGTGTTGATTTTGTCGACTAAAACTAAGACGAAAAATGTTGGTCGACTACCTTTTTTCACTGACGGAAACTAAATAAAAACTAAATAAAAACTAAGCTATGATTACTAAAACTATGACTTACAACTATGACAATTTTGTCAACAAATAAAACAGACTACGATGTTAGTGAGGGACTGGTGGAGAAGAGATCCAGTAGAACTAAAATACAAGTCATTTTATGTTTGGTTGCACTCGGTTTGTTTCTTTGTTGCCCTCTGAAAATAGCAGGTCTACAAGCTCACAACGCGTCGCGCTGCGACACGTTGTGATCTTGTAGATCGGCTATTTTCAGCATGTAACCAAGTGTAAAATCAGCCATTACGACGCCATCAAGGCACCGCAAAAATACATTTTAGGCGACTAAATCAACTGTAGATTGAGTCGACTATAATCTTATGATATTTAGTCGACTAAAACTAGACAAAAACTAAAACATTTCAGATGACTAAAACTAAATGGAATGTTATTCAAAAAACTATGACTAAAATTAAATTAAAAAAATGTGCTGTCAAAATCAACACTGTTGGTGGCCGTGGTTAAAGTTTTAAAAACAAACTGGTACAGATGGGATTGTATGTCATGGCACTGAATGGGTGGGCAGTGTCAGCCGGGGGTAAATAATATTTCCAGGAGGGTGCATGGAAGTTAGAAGGGTGAGGCAGTGGAAAAAACACATAACTCATGCCAGCCGCAAGAACTGCATGATTCGGCCGTCTTCCACAGCCTCAGAGAACATCTCGTAGTTGCCGAGGTACTTGTCCCCGTTGAACAGCTGGGGGGGAACCGCCCGGGGGTTCGCCGCCTTTGCCCTCATGCGGTCCCGGACCCTCTCGTCCACGGAGACGTCGATGAGCTCGTGCGCAATGTTCTTGCTCTCGAAGAAGCGCAACAGCTCCTCCTGCTGGGACTTGACCTCCCTGGAGCCGGCGACAGAGGTGTAGTATATCTTGATTACCATAGCCTATTCGGACGTGACTTGCATCCTGTCTCTCTCGCTGAGCAAACTTCGGCTTTGAGTTCGCTGACAAGGTTTATGTATAATGGGGCATGTGGTCACGCATTTGTGACGTCATGTATTTGCGACGTATCAAGCAGTTATATGATATATATACGTATATAACTCCACAAGAATGGAGTTGTCAACAACTCCATATTTGGCATGGCATAGTAACATCATCATTAAGACGCAAGCATCAAGACTGCTTGAAAAGCAGGCCCTGAAGAGCGGGAGGGGCATTAACGAGAGGTGAAGCTTTGTACCGATTGGACGAGGACCGATCACAATACAACCCGTAAATATTTACGCGATAAGGAGAAGACAAACAAGGGAGAGTTGACCATATTACCGCCTATTGTAATCACTTACCGTCGATACCGTGAACGATGTCAAACCCCACAAACCAGGCCTCTATGGCACTAATCAAGGACGTGAAGCCCGGACAGAACAAGCTGAACATCGTCTTCATTGTGCTGGATATCGAGCGAGAGACCAAGACGAAGGACGGCAACACGGTGCGCTCCTTCAAGGTGGCCGACAAGAGCGGCAGCATCGCCATCTCGGTGTGGGACGAGATCGGCAGCCTCATTCAGCCGGGGGACATCGTGCAGCTGGACAGGGGCTACTCCCAGGCATACCGGGGATGTCTCACCCTGTACACGGGAAAAGGGGGGGAGCTGCATAAGATCGGGGAGTTCTGCATGGTGTTCTCTGAGGTGCCGAACTTCAGCGAGCCGAACCCGGAGCTTTTGGAGAAGGATCATCAGCTGCACCAGAACAAGTCCGGTAAGCAGGATCGGAACCAGAGAGGGGGAGGAAACCACCATCCGCCTCATCAGAATAATTCAGGCACTAACAACGCCCCGCCAGGTACCTTGCAATCATTCGCCAACAACCCGCCTCGCGATTCCACCTTTGGGGGTGTTGGGCGACCGGGTGGTCGCAACGCACCACCGCCGGTGAATGCTACTGGACCCCCTAGCGCAACCAGCATTACCATTAACACTAATAGAGACCCACGGCGTGCTAAGAGATAACATTAGGACACGAGACGGGTACCTATCTTAGTGATTCCCAAGCTTTTATTTCCATTTCCACCACAGTAGCATTCACCGGTGGTGCTGCGTTGCGACCACCCGGTCGCCCCACACCCCCAAAGGTGGAATCGCGAGGCGGGTTGTTGGCAAATGATTGCAAGGTACCTGGCGGGGCGTTGTTAGTGCCTAAATGATTCTGTTGAGGCGGATGGTGGTTTCCTCCCCCTCCCCTCTCTGGTTCCGATCCTGCTTACCGGACTTGTTCTGATGCAGCTGATTATCCCTCTCCAAAAGCTCCGGGTTCGGCTTGCTGAAGAACACCATGCAGAACTCCCCGATCTTATGCAGCTCCCCCCCTTTTCCCGTGTACAGGGTGAGACATCCCGGTATGCCTGGGAGTAGCCCCTGTCCAGCCGCACGATGTCCCCCGGCTGGATGAGGCTGCCGATCTCGTCCCACACCGAGATGGCGATGCTGCTGCTCTTGTCGGCCACCTTGAAGGAGCGCACCGTGTTGCCATCCTTGGTCTTGGTCTCTCGCTCGATATCCAGCACAATGAAGTCGATGTTCAGCTTCTTCTGTCCGGGCTTCACGTTCTTGATTAGCGCCATAGAGGCCTGGTTTGTGGGGTTTAAGTCTTGTGAGTGTTGATATCTCAAAGGTGGAGGTTGATTATGCTATTTAAACTACTTGACTAATGAATTGTAACTAACCAATGATGTCTTCTACCCGTAGGAACGGTTATCATGTGACTGCCAGCAGGACATGTGTTAGTGGTTTGTCTCTGGCCGTTCGACTTCAAACTCGGCACGTGGGCAGTGGGAGTGTGGTGCCCGGTGGGAAGTCGGTTGGGCTGGCGCTTGTCCTGAACCGCCGATCCCATATATAGGCATATCTGGAGATCCGGTTATCCAGAAACCACCATACGACCAATATGTCTGTATACTGATGAAATCAAGGATCTCCATATGTGGGCATAACAGGGACAAGGACTGACAGATATAGATATCCATATATGGGCTTAAAAGACTGATAGACATGTACAACAGGTAGTTCCCCTGTAAGGTCTAATTTGGCTTACAACAAACATAACTGTTAGGCTAGCTACTATAATTTCAGTATCGACTAGCATGCGCGAAGCACAGTCATGCCCAATCGCACTCACAGGTCCATTTGATTCCATTTGTACACACTCCGAGTTAAAGCAACACTGAGGATGTCACGGTGTAGATCGGGGTCCCAGAGGTAACAATACTTTTAAATGAGGGTTCATGGTCTAATCACGTGATATGCATTAGACTCTAATGCATAGCAAGTGTACCAAAAAGCCAAAGGAGACTGAGGGTCTTGCCTGGCCCTCTGGCTGCACTTAGACTGCCGAGGATGAATACCGTCTGACATAGAACTCCTTATTTGACCATAGGTGACGTCATAGTGGATGATGAAAGCATTGAGGACAGCTCAGATTAAAGGACGACCACACAGTGAGGGGCGGTAACCTGAGAGATACTTAATGATTCCAATTCATTAGTCAAGTAGTTTAAATAGCATAATCAACCTCCACCTTTGAGAAATCAACACTCACAAGACTTAAACCCCACAAACCAGGCCTCTATGGCGCTAATAAAGGACGTGAAGCCCGGACAGAACAAGCTGAACATCGTCTTCATTGTGCTGGATATCGAGCGAGAGACCAAGACGAAGGACGGCAACACGGTGCGCTCCTTCAAGGTGGCCGACAAGAGCGGCAGCATCGCCATCTCGGTGTGGGACGAGATCGGCAGCCTCATCCAGCCGGGGGACATCGTGCAGCTGGACAGGGGCTACTCCCAGGCATACCGGGGATGTCTCACCCTGTACACGGGAAAAGGGGGGGAGCTGCATAAGATCGGGGAGTTCTGCATGGTGTTCTCTGAGGTGCCGAACTTCAGCGAGCCGAACCCGGAGCTTTTGGAGAAGGATCATCAGCTGCACCAGAACAAGTCCGGTAAGCAGGATCGGAACCAGAGAGGGGGAGGAAATCACCATCCGCCTCATCAGAATAATTCAGGCACTAACAACGCCCCGCCAGGTACCTTGCAATCATTCGCCAACAACCCGCCTCGCGATTCCACCTTTGGGGGTGTTGGGCGACCGGGTGGTCGCAACGCACCACCGCCGGTGAATGCTACTGGACCCCCTAGCGCAACCAGCATTACCATTAACACTAATAGAGACCCACGGCGTGCTAAAAGATAACATTAGGACACGAGACGGGTACCTATCTTAGTGATTCCCAAGCTTTTTTTTCCATTTCCACCACAGTAGCATTCACCGGCGGTGCTGCGTTGCGACCACCCGGTCGCCCCACACCCCCAAAGGTGGAATCGCGAGGCGGGTTGTTGGCGAATGATTGCAAGGTACCTGGCGGGGCGTTGTTAGTGCCTGAATTATTCTGTTGAGGCGGATGGTGGTTTCCTCCCCCTCTCTGGTTCCGATCCTGCTTACCGGACTGGTTCTGATGCAGCTGATTATCCTTCTCCAAAAGCTCCGGGTTCGGCTTGCTGAAGAACACCATGCAGAACTCCCCGATCTTATGCATCTCCCCCCCTTTTTCCGTGTACAGGGTGAGACATCCCCGGTATGCCTTGGAGTAGCCCCTGTCCAGCCGCACGATGTCCCCCGGCTGGATGAGGCTGCCGATCTCGTCCCACACCGAGATGGCGATGCTGCCGCTCTTGTCGGCCACCTTGAAGGAGCGCACCGTGTTGCCATCCTTGGTCTTGGTCTCTCGCTCGATATCCAGCACAATGAAGTCGATGTTCAGCTTCTTCTGTCCGGGCTTCATGTTCTTGATTAGCGCCATAGAGGCCTGGTTTGTGGGGTTTAAGTCTTGTGAGTGTTGATATCTCAAAGGTGGAGGTTGATTATGCTATTTAAACTACTTGACTAATGAATTGGAACTAACCAATGATGTATTCTACCCGTAGGAACGGTTATCATGTGACTGCCAGCAGGACATGTGTTAGTGGTTTGTCTCTGGCCGTTCGACTTCAAACTCGGCACGTGGGCAGTGGGAGTGTGGTGCCCGGTGGGAAGTCGGTTGGGCTGGCGCTTGTCCTGAACCGCCGATCCCATATATAGGCATATCTGGAGATCCGGTTATCCAGAAACCACCATACGACCAATATGTCTGTATACTGATGAAATCAAGGATCTCCATATGTGGGCATAAAAGACTGATAGACATGTACAACAGGTAGTTCCCCTGTAAGGTCTAATTTGGCTTACAACAAACATAACTGTTAGGCTAGCTACTATAATTTCAGTATCGACTAGCATGCGCGAAGCACAGTCATGCCCAATCACCCTCACAGGTCCATTTGATTCCATTTGTACACACTCCGAGTTAAAGCAACGCTGAGGATGTCACGGTGTAGATCGGGGTCCCAGAGGTAACAATACTTTTAAATGAGGGTTCATGGTCTAATCACGTGATATGCATTAGACTCTAATGCATATCAAGTGTACCAAAAAGCCAAAGGAGACTGAGGGTCTTGCCTGGCCCTCTGGCTGCACTTAGACTGCCGAGGATGAATACCGTCTGACATAGAACTCCTTATTTGACCATCGGTGACGTCATAGTGGATGATGAAAGCATTGAGGACAGCTCAGATTAAAGGACGACCACACAGTGAGGGGCGGTAACCTGAGAGATACTTAATGATTCCAATTCATTAGTCAAGTAGTTTAAATAGCATAATCAACCTCCACCTTTGAGAAATCAACACTCACAAGACTTAAACCCCACAAACCAGGCCTCTATGGCGCTAATAAAGGACGTGAAGCCCGGACAGAAGAAGCTGAACATCGTCTTCATTGTGCTGGATATCGAGCGAGAGACCAAGACCAAGGACGGCAACACGGTGCGCTCCTTCAAGGTGGCCGACAAGAGCGGCAGCATCGCCATCTCGGTGTGGGACGAGATCGGCAGCTTCATCCAGCCAGGGGACATCTTGCGGCTGGACAGGGGCTACTCCAAGGCATACCGGGGATGTCTCACCCTGTACACGGAAAAAGGGGGGGAGCTGCGTAAGGTCGGGGAGTTCTGCTTGGTGTTCTCTGAGGTGCCGAACTTCAGCGAGCCAAACTCTGAGCTTTTTGAGAAGGATAATCAGCTGCACCAGAACCAGTCCGGTAAGCAGGATCGGAACCAGAGAGGGGGAGGAAACCACCATCGGATGCCTCATCAGAATAATTCGGGCACTAACAACGCTCCGCCAGGTACCTTGCAATCATTCGCCAACAACCCGCCTCGCGATTCCACCTTTGGGGGTGTGGGGCGACCGGGTGGTCGCAACGCACCACCGCCGGTGAATGCTACTGGACCCCCTAGCGCAACCAGCATTACCATTAACACAAATAGAGACCCACGGCGTGCTAAGAGATAACATTAGGACACAAGACGGGTGCCTATCTTAGTGATTCCCAAGCTTTTTTTTCATTTCCACCACAGACCCTCTTTGATGGCATGTTGTGTTAATTTAACTCAGAGTGTACATATGGAACCAAATACATGTATACACTCTCAAGAGTTACACACCCGCTAGGGTCCCTTCGGACCCCAAGGGGTCCCTGGACCACTTGATAGACAGACGGGTACAACAGGTATTACATACATCGGTGGAGTGTGCATTTCCAACAGACCTGCAGTGAGAAAACCGTGGTCTATAGGTCTCTCTGTCCGTTTGTCCGTCCTTCGCTAACCTTACAAACCAAACCGATCCACATCAGATGTCTTGTGCACAACACTGCCTGTAAGCTAACTCAGTATTCCACATTATGTTCTAAAACTTTTTGAAATACTTAATTCTAATTGTATAATGGAAGTCAATGTCAATATATGTAATCTAATCATGAATCAAATGTGTGTGTGTGTGTGTGTGTGTGTGTGTGTGTGTGTGTGTGTGTGTGTGTGTGTGTGTGTGTGTGTGTGTGTGTGTGTGTGTGTGTGTGTGTGTGTGTGTGTGTGTGCACGCTTGTCAGTGTGCATATCTGGCCTTCGCGCACCTCTAAAACGGTCCAGCCGTTCGACTTCAAACTCGGCACGTGGGCAGTGGGAGTGTGGTGTCCGGTGGGAAGTCGGTTGGGCTGGCGCTTGTCCTGAACCGCCGATCCCATATATAGGCATACTGTATCTGGAGATCCGGTTGTCCAGAAACCGCCATTCGACCAATATATCTGTACACTGATGAAATCAAGGATCTCCATATATGGGCATAACAGCGACAAGGACTGACAGATAGAGATATCCATATATGGGCATAAAAGACAGATAGACATGTACAACAGGTAGTTCCCCTGTAAGGTTTAATTTGGCTTACAACAAATATAACTGTTAAGGTCATTACACACCGGCGATTATGCTAATATACGCACAATTTGGACTCGGTCTGAATAATTAAAAGGCGCTTTTTCGCTCCTCGAAACTGATGTGGAAGCTTGCATTGACTTTTTAAGGTTTAAAAAAATAACGTATTATTCGCATGAGAAAATCGCCCCGGGTTTGTAAGGACCTATGGGCTAGCTACTATAATTTCAGTATCGACTAGCAAGCGCGAAGCACAGTCATGCCCAATTGCCCTCACAGGTCCATTTGATTCCATTTGTACACACTCCGAGTTAAAGCAACGCTGAGGATGTCACTGTGTAGATCGGGGTCCCAGAGGTAACAATACTTTAAAATGGGGGTTCATGGTCTAGTGATTAGACTCTAATCACTTGATTGAGGGTCTTACCTGGCCCTCTGGCTGCACTTAGACTGCCGAGGATGAATACCGTCTGACATAGAACTCTTTATTTGACCATAGGTGACGTCATAGTGGATGATGAAAGCATTGAGGACAGCTCAGATTAAAGGAAGACCACACAGTGAGGGGCGGTATCCTGAGAGATACTTAATGATTCCATAAAACCTTATGTAGAGCGATCAAGCCTTCACTATCCTTCCCCGCCTACAAGAGCAAGCATATTAGAGGCCAATCCAGAGACAAACCACTAACACATGTCCTGCTGGCAGTCACATGATAACCGTTCCTACGGGTAGAAGACATCATTGGTTAGTTCCAATTCATTAGTCAAGTAGTTTAATTAGTATAATCAACCTCCACCTTTGAGAAATCAACACTCACAAGACTTAAGCCCTCTTTCCTAACGGCCTCTACTGGCCTCTTAATCCACACAGCCAAAACGTACTTAAGCATCATGGGAGGTGACTTCCGGGCAGAGAGACTCCGGGTCAACCTGCGGCTGGTCATCAACCGACTCAAACTCCTGGAGAAGAAGAAGACGGAGCTCGCCCAGAAGGCCAGGAAGGACATTGCGGATTACCTGTCGTCGGGGAAGGACGAGCGTGCGCGGATTCGCGTCGAGCACATCATCCGAGAGGACTACCTGGTGGAGGCCATGGAGATCCTGGAGCTGTTCTGCGACCTGCTGCTGGCGCGCTTCGGCCTCGTCCAGTCCATGAAGGAGCTGGACCCGGGCCTGCAGGAGGCCGTGTCCACCCTCATCTGGGCCGCCCCCCGCCTGCAGTCGGAGGTGTCGGAGCTCAAGGTCGTGTCCGACCAGCTGTGCGCCAAATACAGCAGGGAGTTCGGCCGGCTGTGCCGGATGAACCAGCTCGGCACCGTCAACGACAGGCTGATGCACAAGCTGAGCGTGGAGGCCCCTCCCAGGGTCCTGGTGGAGAACTACCTGGTGGAGATCGCCAAGAACTACAACGTTCCCTACGAGCCGGACGAATCAGACCTCGGCGCGCTGCCTCAGGTTTGCACCTGCGAGGTGAAGGACCTCATCGACGTGGGCACTACTGACAAGAGGGGCGGGGGAGGAGGAGGAGGAGGAGGTTTCACCACTCATGCTGCCATGCTGATGCCGATGCCAACAGCATTCAACTACCCTGCTCCCAGAGGAGCAGCAGAGGCTGTTGGGACCTTCGACAACTTGAACAACTTCCAGCACCCTGTGCAAGGAGGAGGAGCCACCGGCCCCTCAGCTCAGATCTATGACGTCGACGGTCTGCCCGAGCTGCCCTCTGTTCCAGACACGCTCCCTGCGGGCATGTCCTCCTTTGGCGGCACGGACAGCGTCAGCACCAACTCCTCCTCCGATGACATCGACTTTGACGACTTGACGCGGCGGTTCGAAGCGCTAAAGAATAACAAGTATTGATTGATTTCAATTTTTTGTTTTGTTATGTAAATGACACACCACTGATATTCATTAGGCAAACGGACGCCCATTTGATGTATTTTTTTTAATCTCTGGGACCCCAATCTGCGGTTTCAATGTACATCAGTGTATAAAGGGAACCAAAGGGTACAGTTACAGACCCAGGAGGTGTCCATATTGGTTTCTAACGGTCAGTCATTTGAAGCAGTTCTCAAGCTTTTCAGGCTGTGACCCCCCCCCAACATAATCATATTTGAACTGGTGGGGACCCCCTCACCCTGACAAGCACTTGGAATTGTAAAAGTTGAGTCATTACATTTAGTTTGACTCAGGGGTGGACTGGCCATTTGGCGTACCGGGCAAATGCCCGGTGGGCCGCGGGCCAGTGGGCCGCTGGGCCACCCAAAAAAAAAAAAAAAAAAAAAAAGTGTTTTTTTTTTTTTTTTTTAATCAAATATTTTCGCTCCCATTTTATGATTATTACGGTCATTTCAGGGTCGCGTGGCCCAATTATTAGTTACATTAATGTTTGGGCTGGGATGCTTTCCAGCAGGGGCCTCAGTGCGGCTGCAGAGTTCACCCCCCCCCCCCGTTGACAAAACGGTCCGGGGGGTGGTGGGCCGGTCCGGACCAAAATGCCAGGGCTGAATTTTGGTCCCAGTCCGGCCCTGGTTTGACTCGGTTCCATAAATATATATTGTGAAAACCACAATTAACAGATCGGCTATTTTCAAAATGTTTGCCTCTTATATTATTTGACAATTTGGCCAATGTTTGACCAGTTTTTATAGTATAGTTTGTTGATTGTTCCATTCTCTCCTCAGTAAAGACGAACACGAGAAACGAGAGTTGTGGTTGTTCACTCAACTGTGTAGTATTTTTTACAGGCTATGATTTGTAACGACAATCAAATAAACCAAGTCAAACATGCCTTTTGGATGTGTATTGGTTTATCTCTGCTATGCTTTTAACTTGTTCCCATTTGACTCGGTCAGAGATTGTTTTTGCCTCTGTCTGTCTGTCTGTGTATATGCCTGCGTGTATGTGAGGCCCGGAGCGTGCCTTGCAAACCTCGTAGCCAGCGCAGCCAATAGGCAATAGGCATGTTTTCAATTGACTTCATGAACCATGACTCTTGAACCATAGGTTTTACTTTTTTTTTTGTTCAAACATTTTTTTCCTGGATTCTTTGGACCAGGCCGCAACTTCCTATATAAGCCACGCCCATTTCCGCCTATCTAGATCGTCTTAGGTGTTTTTCTACTACTGCATACTTTGTCCAAAACCCCAATAAATCGATTGTCTCTGGAGTCATAAGATAAACACGCATTATACCGTCTTGATATTCTATACCAGTGGTTCTCAAAGTGGGGTCCGGGGACTGTCAAGGTTCCTTGAGGGGGTTCTGAATTGACCCTTACATGTCTGTAACTCTGACAGTATACAATTGGAACCAAATGGACCCCTTATGTACACTGTCAGAGTTGAGGTGGGTCCTTGAAATTAAAACAATTGAGAACCACTGTTCTATTACCGATTGGCTATAGTTGGCTTCCAAAGTTTGCAGGAGAAAAATACAATGCAAACCATGAATGCATTGTCCAATCGACCCAACCAAAATTGTTCCCATATTGAAGAGCCTTTGTCCTTGTATACGTTGTCTATTCAACAATAACAGAACTACAAGCTCACAGCATGTCAATTTGTGCCACGCTGCAAGCTTGCACAACTGCTATTTTTGAAGATTATTGAAATATATTGAAAATGTTATTAACACAAATCCTCTCAGCTGGGGGTCCCTGGCACAAAAAAAATAAAAAAAAGATTATGATTAAACTATAATAAACTATAATAAAAACTAGAATAATCCTTGCAGTCCTGCGGCTTGGTTACAACGGGTACTCTGACAATGGGTATAACATAGTTATTTTAATTGTGGTGAAAACTGGGACAATTTAAAAGTCATTGTTGAAAATCTTTTTTTTTTTTGTTGTATTTAACATATTGTCACGACTCAGGGGAAACCCAGCTTGAAACTGGGACAACCGGGATGTTCGGTCACCGTATCCCTAGTGAAACTGCACAGCTTTTTTCCCCTTCCCCCGCCAACAAACATTATTATATTTCATAATGTTTGACTTCCTCACCAGGCTGTTTGTCGGGCTCTCCTCCTCTTTCCAGATACAGGTCGTTGTACGGGTACTGCTTGGGCGCGACGGCCTGGTACGCCGGGAACCTCTCCCCCAGGTAGAACATGAGCGCCATGAAGCCCACGAAGCCCAGCAGACATCTGCACATGGTGCGCCACGGGACGGGGCTGGGGGACGTGTCCACGCGGTTCCTGGTGTACATGTCGAAGTCCCAGTGCATGGGCTCCCCCCAGTTCCTCCGCAGGTCCGGGTGGTCCCAGGCGTACCAGGGGTCTCGCTCGTGCTGCGATCGGTCCGGGAGCCTCGGGTAGTCGCCGTAGCCCTCGCCGTTGTCGGGATGAGGCCGGTAGTCCTCGGCTGCCATGTTGTACTTCTTGGCCGCGGCGGCTCTCTCCTCGGGGGTGTTGGGGTACGGCCCGGGAAGCATGTCCTTGGAACAGCCGGAGGAGGAGGAGAAGGAGGCTGCTCTGCTGCCCGACACGAGGGCTGGAATTTCGGGTCCTCTCCTCCCTCTGGTCAGTGCCCGAACCCATCGCTGGAACCCAGCTGCACCAGCCGCCATGTTTACTGACCTTTTATGGAGGTTTTATATCGTAATGTTCTTCTGCGCCGTAATTTCACTCTTCACGTGGTTCAAACCGCTAGCAAAGCCGCGCAATATTGGTTGTCAGCGGGGTACCACAGTATGTATGTCATGACCTCACAGCTATGACATCATATCGATGACACACCAGCTTGACAGGATTTCGGGGATGTCCATGTATGGGCAAGTGTTTCGACCAAGCGTGGGGAGAGCTCGAGGACCTCCATATATTATGGGCATAATATTGCCCAATATTGTTAATTGTATCGTATCATGAAATTGTCTCGATTATTCGATATTGGTTTCCTGCGTCTTGCTTGCCTTGTTCATGCTAGCATGTCCGGTTCAGACTGGCTGCATTCTCACTCACTTTATAATTAGTGTTGGTTTATTTCAGAGGATGCATTTAATTTCAGTGGATGCATTATTTTTTATGATCAAATCTCAATGATGACATTAAAGTCCAGTTCTACCAAATGTTGCTCTCCATCATTTAAGTCATCTGGAGTGATGGTAACATGTAGCAGGTGGGGGGATTCATTAATTTTCATGATCCATCCATACTTTGCCAGAATCATGCTCATCACTAGAGGATATTATGATTCCTGTAATTAAGAGCCGTTCTTTATCATTCTTTCATCGTGTCTCATTAATTTCCTGGCTATATTAACCCATTAAGACCGGGAACGCATCTGTGTGTCATTTTTTTTATTTATTTGGCCATTCAAAAATAGCAGCTATACAAGCTCATTGCGCGGCACTCTACAAGTTGTTTTGGAAAAATCGTGAAAAATTGAGGAAATCTTTGAATATATATCAGTTCTCAAACTTTTTTCATGTCAAGGACCCCCAAAATGATATGTATTTAGCCATCTGCTATTTTTTGAATGGCCAAAGAAATCTTAGAATGACCACGGATGCGTTTGCTTACTGGTCTGAATGGGTTAATGTCCTGGTGCCATACAGGTATCACACAGTGCAGGCTTATTGCCTGCTAATCCTCCTCAACCTGCTGGAAAACAACAGCTGCACCCACTAATTATTCATGAATGGCTGCTACAGAACATCATCTAGAGGTTGGCACATGATGGATGGTTCAAGCAGGGTGAGAATGACTCAGTATGGGCCCCCCTAGGGGTCCCGGACACCCCGTTGAAAACCCATGCTAAAAACCCAGTGGTGGAAAAAGTACTCAAATTCTTTACTTAAGTAAAAGTACCAATACTGCAATATAGAATCCTTTACTTAATTAAAAGTACAAAAGTATTGGCGTCAAAATGTACTCAAAGTGCCATTTTTGAGCAGATCTACAAGCTAAAAAAAATGGGATTTAGATCTGCTATTTTCAAATAGCCTATGTAAAATAGGGCTAAAGTGGTTAATATCATCATTTATATCTGAAAATTAACTAGTAAGTTTTCAAATCATTGTAGTGGAGTAAAAAGTACAAATACCTGCAAAATTGTACTTAAGTAAATGTACTTTGTTACTTTACACCACTGGACCTGATCACATCGTTACCCCACAGCAAGCAATGCAGGATAAGATGGACGATGGAGATGTCCAGAATACATGGATCAGATCTGACCACTTGCAATCAACAGTGTAGTTCAACTGCTAGTGAAGGCCTTTATCAGTGATTCTCAACCAAATCATATTTGAACCGGGGACCCCCCCCAAAAAAAAAATCATATTTGAGTTGAAGCATTACATTTAGTTTGACTCGGTTCCACAGATAGATATTGTGAAAATAGCAGATCTACAAGCCCACAACGCCTCACAATTATTGTCTCCGCCATGCCGAAAGGCATGGCAAGAGAGTATGTTTTACCCCCTGTCCGTCCGTCCGTCCGTGTGTCATTCTGTCATTTTGTGTACAGCTAATCTCCGGCACCGTTGGCTTGATCGCAGCCAAACTGTGCACACACACTCCCTGGATGCCAGAGCAGAACCTCTGCCCCACATTTTTCACATAGGCCTGTTATAGCGCCACTAGGAGGCCGCTTTGTGCAAAACATATTTTTTGACAGTACTCCTACAGATTTTGCCCAAAAATCATGCAAATCGGTACACAGTATCTCTATTAGTCATTAAAGGAAACGAGTCTTTCAGATTTTTCATATTCCATCTTGATTGGCTTAAAATGGCTTCCAAAGTTTGTAGGAGTGCTCCGTTTTGAACAAAATACCTCAAATCATGAACACAGCATGCAATTTCCATGACATTATGCACGCACATTCCCATTAGGCCGAGGAAAAAATGCCACTTGAAAATGTTCAAATCAGCCTCATGGTGGCGTTATAACAGGCCCATTTGTGTGTTTACCTATAATTGCACCGATCTGTGTAAAACTCTGTAAGCGCACTCCCTAGAGGTCAAGGAAAAACCTTTGCCCTGCATTTTTCACTTCTGCCTTTTATAGCGCCACCAGGAGGCCGACATATGTAAAACATATTTCTTTATATTACCCCTTCCGATTTCATCCACATTTCACGCAAATCTGTACACATGATCTTTAGTCATGTGATCAAGCCGGATCTGTTTAATTTTTCATATTCCATCCTGATTGCCTAAGATTCACATCTAAAGTTTGCAGTAGTGCCGCAAATCATGAACGCAGCGTCCGATTGCGGTAAAACTTTGCACGCACATTCACATTATGTTGAGGACAAAACGCTACCCTTTTAACATTGGCCTGTTATAGCGCCACCAGCAGGTTAATTTAGCAAAATAATTTTTTTTGAACAAAATGCATCAAACCATGAATGGCCTATTATAGCGCCACCAGGAGACCACAATAACCTACCTGACCTGGCGGAGACCTGTGCTCCGAGGAGCACTTTTTCTAGTTTCATTTCGAATCTTTTTTTTTTTTTATTAAAAAGGTCCTTAAATTGCCACTTTAACTCATTCAGTGCCCAGCTTATTTATGCCAGAGCCAAAATTCATTGTAAAACAAAAAGTGCTTAGGAGCCGAGATACAGCCTTTTTCAGTAAGAAGTTAAACAAAGAGTGAATGGAGCAGAATATTTTCAAATCACGATATCTTGGTTTTTTTTTCCAGAAAAAATTATAATAACTAGAAAAAGTGCTCCTCGGAGCACAAGTCTCCGCCAGGTCAGGTAGGTTATTATGGCCTCCTGGTGGCGCTATAATAGGCCAATGTGAAAAGGGTGCCATTTATTCCTAGGCTGTGCACGGCAATCTGACACTGTATGCATGATTTGAGGCATTTTGTTCTAAAAATGTGTTTTGCTAATTTTGACCTGCTGGTGGCGCTATAACATGCCAATGTTAAAAGGTTCCTCAACGTAGTGCAAATGTGCATTCAAAGTTTCACCACAATCGGACGCTGCGTTCATGTTTTGCGGCATTTTGTTCAAAACGGGCCACTCCTGCAAACATTACATGTCAATGTTAGCCAATCAGGATGGAATATGAAAAATCAAACAGATCCGTCTTGATCACATGACTATAGAGATCATGTGTACCTATTTGCGTGAAATTTTGATCAAATCTGAAGGCTTAATATCAAAAAATGTGTTTTACATAAGTCTGCCTCCTGGTGGCGCTATAAAAGGCAAATGTGAAAAATGCAGGGCAAAGGTTTTTCCTTGGCCTCTAGAGAGTGTGCATACAAAGTTTTACACAGATCGGTGCAGTTATAGGTAAAACACGAATCGGCCTGTTACAGCGCCACCATGAGGCTGATTTTAACATTTTCAAATGGCATTTCTTCCTCTGCCTAATGGGAATGTGTGAGCAAAATTTCACGGAAATTGCATGCTGTGTTTATGATTTGAGGCATTTTGTTCGAAACGGAGTACTCCTGCAAACTTTGAAAGCCAATTTTTGCCAATCAGGATGGAATATGAAAAATCTGAAATTAGCCGTTTCTTTTAATGACTATAGAGATACTGTGTACCGATTTGGGGGATTTTTGGCCAAAATCTGTAGGAGTACTGTCCAAAAATGTGTTTTGCAAAAAGCGGCCTCCTGGTGGCGCTATAACAGGCCCATGTGAAAAATTTGGGGCAGAGGTTCTGCTCTGGCATCCAGGGAGTGTGTGTGCACAGTTTCTCTGCGATCAAGCCAACGGTGCCGGAGATTAGCTGTACACAAAATGACAGAATGACGGACACACGGACGGACGGACGGACGGACAGGGGCGAAAACATACTCTCGCCATGCCTTTCGGCCTGGCGGAGACAATAATAATAATAATCTGTTTAATCGCCACATATTCTCCTTCCTCAGAACCTTCCAGTACGTCCAGTCGTCTTGCTCCAATTTCTCCGAAACCCCGTCGTTGCGTTGGTCGTGAGGCATTTCGTTTGCATGGCTGTCTGAAATAAACGGCTAAACCCTGACATATTCAGTTATAGAGTTAGAAGTAAATAGACTAAGCACAAGCTTTGTATGCTATGTACGACCATCATAAATTATAAAAAATAGATCATATTCACCTTTATTGACACTAGCACAGTACCCTTTTGTTCTGTTCTTTGAGTCAATGATGACCATGTCCTTTAATTCCATAGGCTTCTTTATTCATATCAACCACATGTGTACAATGTTTGTCTGATGCATGAACTCTATATGAACTCACTTCCTGCCTCTGTGCATTCATTATATAGATACTGACCCACTACTGACACTACTGACACCTTGTGGCTACAGACAATACAAACTATCACAGATAATCATCACATCCCCCTTGCTGTGAAGCAACTAATAATGCAGTTGTAATCTATCTAAGCACATCACAAAGAACAATATCAGAGTGCAACATTAATACACTAAGCATTAGGTAGCCAGCATAAATGTGTTTTTTAGACCATAATCTGACTTTCCTATCCTGCAATAAATCTAGACAATCTAGACATCACATATCAATCACATATACATTTTACAATCTTGTGTTTTTTTTTTTTTTTTTTTTTTTTTACAATGTTTTTTCATTTGTTTTCTTCAATTTTAAAGTTTTTTTTTTTTTTTTTTTTTTTTTTACAAACCCAGTCTCTCAGGCTTTTTGCTCTCTCTTGTGGATCTCCTGAGCACAGGTGTAGAAGGAGAAGGAGAGTGGTGTGTGTGTTGTGTATGTGTTGTTTGTGAATCTGTGGCAGGTGAAGGGATGGACTCAGGGATGGACTCACTCTGGGCCTCACTGAGCTCTTCAACAGTCTCTGGTGTTTTAAGAAGACTGCGGCGATTGCGTCTGAAGATCTGTCCTTCCTCTGTCCTCACAGTGAACGATCGTGGAGCTACTTCTTGGAGAACGGTGGCTTTTGTTTTCCATCCACCAGGCTCTTCAATTCTGACAGTGTCATTGCTTGACAGTGGTGGAAGTTGCTTTGCTGCTCTGTCATAGAATGACTTTTGCTTTGTTTTCTGCTTTAGTAGCTTCCGTTCCAGTTCCAGATGTTTCTTTTGCTTTGAGATGCATGGCAGTGTAGTACGCAGCTTTCTGTTCATCAGCAGCTCAGCAGGTGACAGTCCGCATTCCAATGGTGTCGCTCTGTAGCTGAGTAAAGCTAGGTAAGGGTCAGAGTCACTGTCAGCAGCTTTCTTCAGCAGTTGCTTTAGAATGTGGACTCCCTTTTCAGCTTTCCCATTTGCCTGTGGATACAAAGGACTAGACGTCACATGTTTAAAGTCATACTGTTCAGCAAATCTCTGCCATTCTTTGCTATTAAAACATGGGCCGTTGTCGCTCTGGACGATATTGGCTATGCCGTTCCTGGCAAAGATGGATTTTGTATGTGTGATGACACAGCTTGATGATGTATTTGAAAGTAGTGCCATTTCAGGGAAGTTGGAGTAGTAGTCTATGACCACGAGATAATCTTTGTCCTTCAGATGAAACAAGTCCATTCCAACTTTATGCCATGGTGCTGTTGGCACATCAGCTATCACCATAGGCTCTTTGGTTTGCTTGTTCCTATGCTTCTGGCATGTCTCACATCTGCTTATCATTTTCTCAATGTCTTTGTTAATTCCAGGCCAGTACACTGTGTCTCTTGCCCTTCTTTTACATTTCTCGACACCGAGATGACCTTCATGGATTCTCTGTAGCAGATCCTGTCTTAATTTGTGTGGAATGACTATTCTGTTTTGCTTCAGCAACAGTCCATTAACAACACTCAGCTCACCTCTAATGTGGTAGAACAGTGGGCAGGAACCTACAGGCCATCCATTCTGCATGTTCTCCATGACATGCTGCAACTCTGTGTCTTTTTCTGTTTCAACAGCTATTTGTTCAGACTTTTTGTCTGACACAGGAAGCGCAGCAGATACCATGTTCACATGGCACTGAACATCTTCATCTGATGTACTCTCACACCTCCTTGTGGGTGCTCGCGAGAGCGCGTCGGCGAGTATTAGGTACTTTCCTGGTGTATAGATCAGCTCAAAGTCATATCTCTGCAGCTTCATCATGAGACGCTGAATTCTTGGAGACATGTCATTTAAGTTTTTTTTTATGATCGATACTAATGGACGATGATCTGTCTCCACAGTGAATGATGGTAGACCATATATGTAGCTGTGAAACTTCTCTAGGCCAAAGACCAAACCTAGGCACTCTTTTTCTATTTGAGCATATCTGCATTCAGTCTCTGTCATGGTTCTGGATGCATAGGCCCACTGGTTTCCAGTGCTCACCTTCAGCCTGTAGGAGAACTCCACCGATCCCATCTTTCGAAGCATCTGTTGACACCTTGATTTTTTTTGTTGGGTCAAAGAAAGTCAATACAGGTGCAGTGGTCAGTGTCTGTTTGAGATTTTCCCACTCATTCTCATGTTTGGCTGTCCAGTCAAACAGATTTTCTTTATGCAGAAGCTCACGGATGCAGGATGTTTTTACTGATAGGTTGGGAATGAATTTGCCAATGAAATTTAGCATCCCCATTATGCTTAACACACCAGTCTTGTCCGTGGGCCTTGGCATGCTCTGTATGGCACGTATCTTTTCCTGATCAGCCTCAACACCATGTGCAGAGAGCTTGTCTCCCAGGAAGACAATTTCTTGAGCTCCAAACTGACACTTTTTTTTGTTGAGTTTTAGCCCATACTTTTGCACCCGCTCCATCACTTTTATCAGCCGCTCATTATGCTCCTGAATTGTGGCGCCCCAGACGATGATGTCGTCCACATAGCATCTTGCACCTTCCAGGCCCTCAATAATGTGCTCCACTGCTCTGTGAAAGATTTCAGATGCTGAGATTATTCCAAATGGGAGTCTTAGGAAACAATATCTCCCGAAAGGCGTATTAAAGGTACAGTATTTGGTGCTGGACTCATCTAGTTTCAGCTGCCAGAAACCTTGTGACGCATCAAGCTTTGTAAAGTATCTGGCGCCCGCCATTTCCCTGGTGATCTCCTCACGTTTTGGAATTTGATAGTACTCACGCTTAATGTTCTCATTGAGATCTTTTGGGTCCATACATAATCTCAGGTCTCCATTTTTTTTCTTTACACACACCATGGAGTTGACCCAGTCTGTTGGTTCCTCAATCTGTTTGATTACTCCCAATGATATCATCCTGTCCAGCTCTTTCTTTAGGCTGTCTTTGAGTGGAGCTGGGACTCGTCGTGCAGCATGCACAACTGGCTGTGCGTTTTCCTTCAGCTGTATTTTGTATGTAAATGGCAATAAACCAAAACCCCTGAAGACTTCTGCAAAGTTCTGTACAATGCCGTCCACAGAGTCACTTAGTGCATTTACAGCTGTATTGATGCGATACACTCTTTTCACTAGCCCCAAATTTTCACAGGATTTATCACCTAGCAGTGAATCACGTTCCTCAGCCACAACAGAGAATAGTAGGTGGTGCACTTTGCCTTTGACAGTAATTTTCAGTTTACATGTTCCAAGACTGTCAATTCCTTTTCCATTATAGTCTTTCAGTGCAAGTGTCTTTCTCTGTATTTTTGGCTTTTCCTTCATTTCTCTGATATCTGACATGCTGATCAAATTTGCCTTTGCACCAGTGTCTAGCTTCATAGTAACCAAAGTTCCATTTATCTGCAGTGGTGCTGTCCATTTATCTTTTTTAATGGCATTAACCTCCTTTGCAGGCTCATCTTCACAGTCAACCATGCCAACGAAAAATGTATCGCTCAGATCACTCAGATCACTGTCATCCACTATATTCACAGATTTCCCTTTTTTTCCTTTTGAGAAACATTGTGTCGTGTATCAGTATTCAAGACTGATGAATATGAAGTTAATATGCTATTAATACACTATGAACACAAATTGTCAACAAAGTTCCCTGTCAGAGTGTGGGGGAGTACAGCTGTCTGCAACAGAGGTAATTGGGTTAAAACTCTGGGATCCTGTCTATTGTCTTAGGTGTGAACCTGAAACACCACACCCAGCCGAGTTCTTTGTTCCCAAAAAGGCATTGTAATTATGCGATCTAATCACGCATGTTGCCATCTCTCTCTCTCTCTCTCTCTACAGCCAGCTGTTAAAAGAAATAGACTTAAACTGAATTATTGTAAATTATAACTAGCTCACAGTAAAAGCTTATTCTATAGTAAGTACACAAGTGTGAACAAATGTGGTTGGGGAGAAGCCAGTTAGTTGCATGTAGACTTTTCTTCTTGAATCTAAGGAAAACGCCAAGTCCCCTTTTAAATCATCTCTTTCTGTCTCAATCATTCATACAAAGTTGAATACAAATATGTGTGGTCTTATTTTGAAGGTAATAAGGTGTTAAACAAAGATTGCATAATATGAGCTTGTGTAAAGGTACAGTTTTATAGATAAGGGTTAAAGTAAATTGTCACATGTTTAAACCAAGTGAGATGCTAATTCCTTGTGCCGATTGAGAAGGCCTGCCCAAGAAGGTCTATTGTTCTATAAAATCTGTGTTGTGAGTGGTCAGAAGGAGGAATATCTGGTTGCTTATAACATGGTGCTATTGGGAAAAACAGGACTCTCTGTGTTTTTGGGCTACACACAGATGTCGCGTCCAACAGGATAAAATGGATCTATGGACTATGCACTGTACGTCGAATTGACTTGTATGTATGGGATGCTGAGAACTCTGACAATAAAATGGAATTGTTGGAAATGACTACCTCGGACATTAAAGGATTGTGATTTATTACCGCCCAGAGAAACATGTCTGCTTCCGTCTTCCAAAATGGGCTCAGTTTACCACAAATTATTGGCGAGACAGCTAGGCCCTTTGCTGCTGGAACACGGGACATTTCTACAAAGTTTTCGTTGAAGGTATGTGTGAATTGTACTTCTAATGTTAAACTTTGTCCGTGTTTATGGCGGTTGGAAAAAAAAACAAACCTTATGAGCCATTTTGGCTCCGGCGGAAATGGATGGTGTCTCTGAGTGGTTTTAAGTTGCGTGCTTGAAGGCCGCTTGGAGCCTGTGGAGTGTATGTTTTCATGCACGCATTGGTGAGACACTGACACAGGGAGCGTAGAAGTGTGTGTTTCACCGTTTCCGTGTGCCACAAAAAAGTGTTCGATCTCTTCACGGGGGTTCAAGCCGTGTCTGGGTTAAACTGCATTTCGGATAGTATAAATGGACTTTTGATTTGTCGTGGTACATTAAAGCGTATAATTTCTTTCTAGGGGTTCAAGCTAGACATTAATTACACGTAGGATCTGATCAGAAAGTGTAAAAAACACATCTGGTTTAAGAGGGCTCTTGTGATAAAATAGAGCCTTGTAAGTCTAGACTCTCACTATTGGTGTTTAATTTTGCTAGTTATAATATACGTGAGCGCACCGGATATTTCCACATGGTTATGAAAGGAAGTGAAGGTATGAAAGTGCTGGATAGGGTGTTCTGAGTTGTTTTATATTTTAAGCTTGTTTTATCGGGGAATAACTTCCAGTATTGCCGTTATCGTCAGACGAGCGTCATGTGATCCATGGCTACGCAGTGATTTAAGCCGACACGTTTCTAAATACCGATATTTTAAGCTTATTTTGTGAAACAGTTTGCAACATTGTATCCCAGCGTTTAAGGTTGACAGAGAGGCCTGTGGAAAATATTCGGTTCGGTAAGAATGTCTATAAGTATGTAATGTAAGGGCAGCCCACTGATGGCACTTAAAGTTGGTTCCTGGTACTCATTGTGCGTGTTTGCATATGTTGTTTCCAAGCGTCGCGGTGGCTTTTTGCTTGTAGCGTTTGTGACCTGTTTGTTAATGGGTCTCGGGTAGGGCTACGGCTCTCTCTCTCTCTTTTTCTCTCTCTCTTTCTCACTTTCTCTCTCTTTCTCTCTCTCTCTTTTTCTCTCTCTATCTATTGTTAAGTGACTGTGGACTTGAGCTGCTGGTGCACGCAGCAGTTTGAGTCCATTTCCGATTTTTCTACGTGAATGGATTTTGTTGAGTTGAAACAAGGACATTCGGTATACGATACATGTTTTTTACAGGACTTTGTATTGCTTGTTCGTTAGTTTTTTCTCAAAACATTGTTAATAGGTATAATGTTTTGAAGAGGGGAGTGGAGTATGATAAGCTTTTAAAAACTTTGTTTGGACTTAGGGTTCCGTTTGTATTATTGTAAGAGATGGACAGAACTATATGGTTGAAATTTTAGGCTTTAGAGATGTTGGTTGAGAGGAGTGATTCTTTTATCTTGGCCTATTGTGTCGAGTGGAAATTTGTGTAAATATGAAGCTGGATTTGATTTTTGGAAACCTACGAAGGCGAATGGAACGGTTATGTTTTGGTTAGGAGCCAGTTTAGAATGTGGCTGTTTATAGGATTAAAGAAGCGTCTTGCTTCTTGACTTTGTGAACAGGTGAAGAAAGGAGGTTTAAATTTAGAGCAGCGTAGGCCTGCTGTTTCGTGTTGTTGTTTATTCTAGAGGGGAAGGTATTTTTTGCATAGCTCATTCTTTGTTCTTCAGTGTGAGAGTTTTCACTCGAGCTTGAAGCGCAATTTGTAGTTTTTTGGTCCGGAAATGTAGTTTTTCTACGCGTCTTGACTTCCGCGTGTCTACGTCATATCCGGAGAGACGCAGTTTGGAGTTTTAACTTTTAAAAACTTAAAAGCTACTTTCTTATGTATATTACATTCGTAATATCTCCTTATCTCAACGCTTGTACGAGATTCCTTTTGTTTTGATGGAATAAGATCTTTGAAGGGAGTAAAGTATTATTTTTTTATTTTTACATTTAGAATAATTGTACGTTATACCCTGTAGTTGTACAAGGACACACGTTCTCTTGTGTGTGGGAAAGGCTTCTTTTAACTGTGTTTAAGCACAAGATGGCGTTTAGTTTTTCACACTGTTTTGTTTATGAAGCTTTTCTAGCTTTCTTTCTTTAATAGGAACACTTGTCTTTTTAAGAAACTACGGATCAGGTTTCTGTTGTTTTGAAGGTTCTCTGTAATGGTGTTATTTGTCTGTTTTGACACGTGAGTGTGGAGCAGTGCCTTAATTTTCGTTGAGATGTTTTACTGTTGTTTTTCTTTAAATAGTCGTTAAGCGGTCGGGTGGGAACGTGGTGTTTGTTTCATGTGAACTATATGGTAGGAGTGCTTATTGAATGATTGTTTCTCGGTTCTTGAAGGTGGAGTGAGGTTGGGATGATGGGTGTATTGTTTATTGTGAGGAATGAATTGAATTGGCGAAAGTAGCTGTTGATGTTCAAATTAGGGTAGTTAAGGTGTTGTGTCTAAGTATGTTTAATGGTTTGTTATTGGCCTGTTCTGCGTGCTTTATCCACGCCCGTATTCCTTAATGGTCTGGTCATTAACCTGTGTGTTATGGAGAACATTGTCTTTATGTTAAAATATGGTCTTTTTAGTGCACACACAGTAACCTTGGGGTACGCGACCCCAGGGTCCCTCATTCTGGCTGGTTCCAGAGGAAAGGATTCTGTTGTGTGTCTTTGGAGTCACCATGGCATTCTGTAGTAATATGTTTAAACTTAGTCATGGTTACTTTGTAGGTTGGGCTAAGGTGTTTTACATCTGTGTGGTTCAATTCACAGATGTATTGCATTTTGGCTCACTGGGCTGTGGGAAGAAGTGATTATGCGTCGAATTTAAAACGAATTGTTTGATTGTAACTAAATAGTAAATGCAAGTGAAATTTGATAAAAACGAGTGCCTGCTTAAGTACCCAAAATGAGATATTTTCCCCATAGTATCTTTATGGTGTACGAAAGTGGTGCTATAAGTGGCTTTAAAACCCTACTAGAGGTATAAATTAAAATTGTTTATTATGAGTGATTATTTGATGGGGCACAACCATTCGAGACTATTCCTGTCCCTTTAAACTGATGGACATTGCCTACTGGTAGATGTGAGGAATTATCACACTATTTAGTAACCTATTTAGATCGATATGTTAAAGGAAAGTAGATATTCTTAAATAGATTAAACCTGAATTTGAATGACAATTTATGAACAGTTAACCAGTCTATGTTACTATTTTAATGACACGAATGTGTAGGATTTGAAGTTGCAAACGTGTAATTATACTCGATTTTTGTGATGTACCACTGGTGGCTAAGAATAGGTTGAAATACGTTTTTGGTTTCAGTATTGTAAAGAGAAATTAAAAGTTCACCCCACTGGAAGCACGGACCGTCACGTGATCATATACGTGATGACGTGTTGCCTGTGGTAGTGATTTTACCTCTGAGGGGGGTTGAGCTGACATTGTCAGATTGGCTCCCCCTGGCGGTCAAAATATGAAGCCTGTCTATTAATGACAGTTGATTAGGTATTTTTTACATTATTTTCATGATGACAGAGTTGCTTCCTTTTAACAGTTCTTAGTTTTAACGAGGTTACCTTAGTAGTATTTTTTAGGTCTAGTGTGTTAAGAATGCTTGAATTAACATTGTTTGTCTGTTGTGTTAACGATTAATCCTTTATTTCATAGATGGCCTATACAAGTGAGGCTTAATGATTGTCAGTATGGCTTGAGTGTCTTGTGCCAACTTAATAAAGACAGCTCCTGTCTGGAAGAAGTAATGTATCGACCAGACTTTTAAAATTATTAGACGCTCAGAATGTTTGATTTGTATTTGATTCAGTTTTAGAAGTAACTAGAGGGGCTTAGTGTTGTCCCAGAGTGTCTTAATTCTAGAAAAAGGACCTTTTATTATTGATTTTAACCGTTCATAAATAAGATCAAAAGTTTCTAAAACAGAGTATTTTTTAATTGAGCTTCAAAAAATTCCTATCCTTGGCGATATAGCCTAATACCTTTTGTTTACATTTGCTACAGCTTCTAAACAGAAATCACGATAATACATGTATTACAGCATGTACATAGAGTGTACATGTGTTGACCAAATTCACACCCATTTTCTATATTGTATTGACAATGCTTAAAAGTTTATATGTAATACTGGTTGTAGAATATTGTGTGTTGTGTAGAATGACACATTTTTCATACAATATTACATTAGTATTAGTTTCCTTTTGAACAAACTGCTCTGAAGTAACCAACATAATGGTATCCATCGTTTGTGTTTTATTTTCAAGGAAGGGAAGTACAGTGTAAAACATACTTTCAGTAGTCAGAATAGTAAGAGGAGAATTTAACATTTTTATGAAAACAGCTGTATGCCTAGAAAATGAAATAGAATGACAAATGTTTGTGACTGAAACGATTTGAACAAATACTAATTAATGTGGCCTGAGGGGAGCATATTTGATCCACAATAATTGGGAAAAGAAGGAAAGCGGTCGTATTATTTTTCAAAAAAGGGAACGAGGTAACCAAAAAGCTCACACAAAAAAAAAAATCCCACACTAAAACTGACAACCGTATGGTGGTCCAGTGATGTCTTGCAAGAATTCCATGTGTCCCAACAAGTTTGATCCAGTAATACAGGAGACCGCAGTCACAGCAGAAGGAAGGTGCAACCGTTTCGATGACGGTATGATGATACAAGCCTGCTGTATGTGGCACACCAAAGGTTTCGTCAAAACTCCAACTGACGGACACAAGCAGGACAACAGGTTTTGCCAACACACAGGTGCAGCTCGACGGACGTGGTTGATCATCAGGATTGTTTCATGCATAGAAGTCACATCATCTTGCATAATCCTGTCCACGGCCTCTCAACAAACCTTCGGCTCAACGTCTCATATCATGGTGTCCCTGAGGGGGGCCCAGCGATTTCGCGAAGGAACCGGTGATCCATTGTAATGGTTCACCGGAGAGGGGAGGAGTCCAGTGGGCATGAGGTAAGCCTGAAGACATCTTGCAAGAATTCAAAGTTATTACAGAAAAAGACATTTGAAGGACACTTGAAATGTACAGAGACATTACTTTAGGTGTTGGTGAATATTGGAAATACTGGAAAATACCAGAAGAAGCATCACCGTACAAGGAAAGAAAAACAGTAGTCATCTTTTGAACTTGACACAAGGACTTGACACAGCACAGATTATAGTTTGGTGTGGGAGTTTTAAAAAAAAAAGAGCTAAATAATTTGCTTCCATGCCTATTTTGAAACTTGATAACAAAACTCTTTCCCTAAAACTAATGTTAGATTTAGCAAAATATGCTTTCAAGAGTCTACTAAATTGTAACAAAATTATAGAGTATGCAGGTTGCAGATATTGTCAGTTTATTTTGGAAAAATGCTCATTTAAAGAAAATATAGTTCTGTGGTTGTCCTTTAGACTTCACAGTTTTGGAATATTCTCATAATTATCAAATCATGGCAAAATACATTTTGGAACATGCTTAAAAAACGAAAACAAATAGTAAGTTAACCAGGACTCTAAGAGAATCACAGTAAATTAAGAGATTTGTCCTTAAATAAATTACAAACTTTGGAAATAATTGTTAGAAAATTTGGAGCAAAATAAGATGCAGTAAAAGATTTAAAATAGGAGATTTATTATTAGGAAAATACAAGAGTCATATATGGAAAAAGGAGAAAGCTGTGGTAAATGAATAAACGAAATGGAACGATTGATTGACAAAATACAACAGGAATTAGAAGAGTAAAATAGGGATAAGGCGGGAAAGATCACTTTAATATTGGAATTTAGTTAGTACAATGTATGAAGGAGCGAATGGACCAGCAGGAGAATGTACTGTCTGAAAGAATCGGATAGCAGTCAAAAATGTGATGATAGGTTCTCTAATTTTAACAGCATGAGTTAAACTGTGCGTCTATGAGTGACTAATCCCTGAATGTATGAGTATTAAAGCAGTTAGGCATCTGTTTAGCTTCTGTGGAGCAGGTATAGGTGGACTTTTGTTTTTGTACTAGGAGAAATAAAGCAGGTGCTGAGATTGGAGCCATCCATCTTGACCAGGATGACAATGCAGAAGGGAACAGCTGACCTGGAACAAACAGAGGTCGCCTGAACTTCTACCTCCAGGGAACCACAGCTACCCTATCTTCACATCTCTCCACCTACCAGTGACCATCACAGACCATGGTCGAGAGGGGAGTCGTGGGGATAAAACCTGCATGAGATTCAGCCGGCCACACCGGAGGAGAGAGTTCCAGACCTGACAGCCGTTTCATCTCCGCGTCATAGATCCAGCAGGAAGTGGCGACCACCAGCTATCTGTCAACTCATCATCACCGGCCCTACAAAAACACCTTGCCAAGGCCAGGGTGCAACACCTCTGTCGTCACAGATCTACAATAGTTTCTGACAAACCAGCAGCGGTTGGAAGTTCCAGGTACCTATAGGAGTTACCCGTGACACATCAAGTTGCATCTGCAAATTGAAAGACATGACACTTTCTTTCGATCATATGAAAAGAGGGGCACCCGTACGGATCAGGTATGGATAAGAGAATCCTGATTGTCAATATCAAGTCAAGTACTGAAATAGCTGTGATTCGGTTCAGAAGCAACACCCTTAGGATGACAATTCTTGTGTGATTCCCAAATTCGGACAGAAAGGATATGGGCGGGTTTTTTGGGCTATGGTGGTGTGCAAATCTGCAGATTGCATATTCCATCATGTCCAGAGAATTCGTACTTATGCCTCATGTCAAATTGTGCAAAATGGACGGTCAAAAGAATGAATTGCGTTCGTTAGAATAGAAAAAATAAGAGCAGAGCTGTGTCTCTGTATTTGCGCGTTGTCAATGTAACTGCCAACTTGTAATAATGATGTTTGTATTAACTTGACTTTTTCTTAGGTTTTGTGAAAAGAAGTCCAGCTGAGAGTACAGCGATATTAGTTCTGTGTGTTTGATGTACAATGTTTGTTGATGAGTCATTTTTATAATTCAACAGTCTTGAGGGGTTACGGATTGACCATTTTAATAGAATAAGTTGTCTTTTGGTTAAAACAGATTCTAGTTGATACCTACACAAGTGACATCAGTCTTGAATATCCTTTTGTGGAGATGTATTAATATATCTCCATGAGGGGAATATGTCGTGTATCAGTATTCAAGACTGATGAATATGAAGTTAATATGCTATTAATACACTATGAACACAAATTGTCAACAAAGTTCCCTGTCAGAGTGTGGGGGAGTACAGCTGTCTGCAACAGAGGTAATTGGGTTAAAACTCTGGGATCCTGTCTATTGTCTTAGGTGTGAACCTGAAACACCACACCCAGCCGAGTTCTTTGTTCCCAAAAAGGCATTGTAATTATGCGATCTAATCACGCATGTTGCCATCTCTCTCTCTCTCTCTCTCTACAGCCAGCTGTTAAAAGAAATAGACTTAAACTGAATTATTGTAAATTATAACTAGCTCACAGTAAAAGCTTATTCTATAGTAAGTACACAAGTGTGAACAAATGTGGTTGGGGAGAAGCCAGTTAGTTGCATGTAGACTTTTCTTCTTGAATCTAAGGAAAACGCCAAATCCCCTTTTAAATCATCTCTTTCTGTCTAAATCATTCATACAAAGTTGAATACAAATATGTGTGGTCTTATTTTGAAGGTAAATAAGGTGTTAAACAAAGATTGCATAATATGAGCTTGTGTAAAGGTACAGTTTTATAGATAAGGGTTAAAGTAAATTGTCACATGTTTAAACCAAGTGAGATGCTAATTCCTTGTGCCGATTGAGAAGGCCTGCCCAAGAAGGTCTATTGTTCTATAAAATCTGTGTTGTGAGTGGTCAGAAGGAGGAATATCTGGTTGCTTATAACATGGTGCTATTGGGAAAAACAGGACTCTCTGTGTTTTTGGGCTACACACAGATGTCGCGTCCAACAGGATAAAATGGATCTATGGACTATGCACTGTACGTCGAATTGACTTGTATGTATGGGATGCTGAGAACTCTGACAATAAAATGGAATTGTTGGAAATGACTACCTCGGACTTTAAAGGATTGTGATTTATTACCGCCCAGAGAAACATGTCTGCTTCCGTCTTCCAAAATGGGCTCAGTTTACCACAATTGTTTAGCAAAATGATTCTTGCCTTGGCAGTTAGAGCATTGCTTACCAAAGGCTGGACATTGTCTGGGTCCGTGCTGTGAACCACACCGCTGTGCAGGGCGCATCTGCGTGCGTCTTTTTCCACCTCTTTGTATTACGCACACAGAACTGTCACTCATGTTAGCAGCGCCGTATGTCCCTATTTCGCTGAATGTTTTAACATGCATTTGGGACAGCTCACTTGCATGGCAGATCTTTATGGCTCCGTCTATGGTCAGCTCCGTTTCCCTCAGTAGCCTTTCCCTGAGCTTTTTATCCTCCACTCCAAAGACGATTTGGTCCCGTATCATGGAGTCCTTCAGAGTGTCAAAGTTACATGTCTGTGCTTTTAGCTTCAGCTCAGTGAGGAAACTGTCAAAAGGCTCTCGTTGTTGCTGCACTCGAGAACGAAATACATATCTCTCGTACGTCTCGTTCTTCTTTGGAGAGCAATGCGCGTCAAACTTTTCGAGCACTTTATCCAATTTATTTTTATCTTCTGCATCATCATAGACGAACGTATTGTACACTTCAATTGCTTGTGGGCCTGCCATTGTTAGCAGTAACGCTACCTTTCTTGCACCCGACTTCTCTTCCAATCCCATAGCCGCGATGTACAGCTGGAATTGTTGTTTGAAGGATCGCCAATTGCTGTCGACATTCCCAGTCAGCTTCAAACGCTCCGGTTTATCCAAGATATCCATGTCGATTGTTGCAATTCCTCCTTTTTTTTTTTTTAAAGTCGAGTTTTTACTCCTGGTACCATGTTCTGTTCTTTGAGTCAATGATGACCATGTCCTTTAATTCCATAGGCTTCTTTATTCATATCAACCACATGTGTACAATGTTTGTCTGATGCATGAACTCTATATGAACTCACTTCCTGCCTCTGTGCATTCATTATATAGATACTGACCCACTACTGACACTACTGACACCTTGTGGCTACAGACAATACAAACTATCACAGATAATCATCACACCTTTGTCATGGATACTAATGTTATATGACGTCAGAGTACCTGGAGGGCAGTCATGACATCAGCACTATGACGTCCTATTGATTACACACCAACTTGAGCGAGATCAGGGATCTCCATATATGGGCGAGTGCTTCAACCAATCAGCTTAAAGAGAGTTTGTGGATCTCCATATATGGGCAAGTGTGTCAACCAATCAGCTTGGGGAGATTGCCCATATATAGGCATAAAAGAGAGACACATACACACACAGATTATTTGTCTCAGTATACTTTGGAGTTGGTCGCTGCCACGCCCCGACAGCAACGGCAGTCATGTTATCACGTTCGCGATGTCTTTATCGTACACTCGCTCCCTCTCTATCAGTGGTGTGGCAGGAAAATTACCAGCTGACTCGACGGAGTGCATCAGGTCTCTCTACCTTCAACTGGGTGGTTTACAGGAATGCAATGTTGTGTCCACCCCTCTCATTGGCTAACAGGCTATGTCCGCACCTGTCTTCGGCTAATGTCTTCCCCACCAGATGCTTCAAAACATCAGCTGTTCACCAGAGTGAAGTAATCGTCGTCAAAGCCCCAGCGTTTCCGGAGTCTATCAGAGAGGGCGATGTAAGGTGGGAGAAATCTGTGGGTGATTCATTGGCTGAAGATGAAGTGGTGTGTGAAATTGAGACCGAAAAGGCCACGATGCAAGTACCCTCACCTGCGGATGGTGTCCTTGAAGAGCTCTTTGTGGCCGATGGCGCGACGGTAGAGGCAGGAATGCCCCTCTTCAAACTCCGGAAAGGAGCAGCGGGAGCAGCCAAGCGTGCCCCTTCCCCAGCTGCTGAAGCCCCAGGCCCTCCTTCCC
Source organism: Gymnoscopelus braueri (assembly GCF_963280865.1). Lineage (NCBI taxonomy): Eukaryota > Metazoa > Chordata > Actinopteri > Myctophiformes > Myctophidae > Gymnoscopelus > Gymnoscopelus braueri. The sequence goes on along the minus strand of NC_137621.1, from coordinate 3,573,145 downwards.
CACCTACTCCTAGCCCCGCTGCCATGCCGGCACGAGCTGCCCAACAAGCCAAACCTGTTCCTGCTATCGAGCCCATTACTGCTGCACCACCTACTTCACCAGCAGGAGCCAGAACAGAGAGCAGGGTGAAGATGAGCCGCATTAGGCTGAGAATCGCCCAGAGGCTGAAGGAGGCTCAGAACACATGTGCCATGCTGACAACCTTCAACGAGATCGATATGAGCAACGTTCAGGAAATGAGGAGCGTCCACAAGGACGCCTTCCTGAAGAAACACGGCGTCAAGCTGGGCTTCATGTCAGCGTTTGTGAAGGCTGTGGCACACGCCCTGACCGACCAGCCGGTCGTCAACGCCGTTATTGACGATGCGACCAAAGAGATCGTGTACAGGGATTATGTAGACATCAGCGTGGCCGTGGCGACTCCAAAGGGTCTTGTCGTACCTGTGATCCGCAATGTGGAGACCATGACCTTTGTCGATATCGAGAAGAGCCTTAATGATCTGGGAGAAAGAGCTCGCCAAAACCAGCTGGCCATCGAGGACATGGACGGCGGCACGTTCACCGTCAGCAACGGCGGAGTTTTCGGGTCCTTGTTGGGGACGCCCATCATCAACCCGCCGCAGTCTGCCATCCTGGGCATGCACGGCATCTTCGACAGGCCCGTGGCCGTCAACGGCAAGGTCGAAGTCCGTCCCATGATGTACGTGGCGTTGACCTACGACCACCGACTCGTCGACGGCAGAGAAGCGGTTACTTTCCTTCGCAAGATCAAAGCCGTGGTAGAAGACCCACGTGTGCTGCTTCTGGACATGTGACGTCCCTGTCACTGAAACTGTCCTGTTCAAACAGTGACAAAAATAAATAAATAAATAATCTACCAGACAAACAGAAACACAACAGACATTGTGAGCACCTTCAGCCAAACGCTCAATTTCCCCCCAAACATTCACACAGCGGTACAGACTCTCTTTCATGCCAGCTGCCATCAGTCTTCTGTATAATGCATAAGAACTCTCTGCCTCAATGCATATGGTCCTGTGTCAGCCCTGGTCTTGTGTGATTATGTCCATCTGTGTCTGATGTGTTTCTGTTTGGTACATTATTTATTTATTTTGTCAAACTATGCTGCTGTAACACCTCAATTTCCCTTCAGGGATTAATAAAGTATATCTTTAGAAGGACCCACTGTTTATCCATTAGGTCATTTGATACCATAATTGTGTCCATGCTGTAGAAATCCTCAGCGTTAAATTACTCTTGAGACTGAACAAATGCTCCATCTGAACACCATCAAGATTGACAGACCTGTAAGGTCTTACCCACATGAACCACCACCAACGTTTAGCAGAGGAACAGGTTCTGTGCATACCTTTAGTCCACGATTTTCAAAAGGTGTGGCATACCCGTTTCCCTGCTCCAGTTCAGTTTCCTATAACTTTGTTTTATTGGCTCGGCAGCAGATTTGAACCAGAAAAACACATGAAAAACACACGCTACTTGGAGGTCAGTCTATGACGTCTGTGACATCATATTGATAACACACCAACTTGGGAGAGTTCAGTGAACTCCTATGTGGGCACTTGCCTAGTCGAGAGATTTGGGGGATCTCCAAATATGGTATAATACATGTTTCAACCAATCATTCTTGGTGAGACTTAAGGGATCTTCATATATGGGCTTAACAGGGAAACACGCGCGCATGCTTGCCCTCAATGTGTATATAAATTATTGCATTGCGCTGTAAGCGCTTGTTTTGCAAATAAAACACAACGCCTTGCTACAAATTGAATTATGTAAACACAGAAACATTGATGCAGAACATTCCACACCGATATGCCATCTCCATACTTGGGTGACGCCATTGTTAGACCCCATCTTGTTAACTAACTACTGTCCCTGCTTGTAAACCTTGATGGTTATAACGACATTTTCAATAGACCTTTTCACTCAGCTATGTCAGGTGGATCTTCAGAAACAGACCTGTATGGCGTCTTAGGATCCAGCCCGTCTGACTCCCTACAACAACTAAAACACAACTATCAGCAAATGGCCTTACTGTACCATCCAGACCGCCTGAGTGCTGCTGCGGGTTCTTCCGAAGCAAAGTCTGGCCTGGGGACGTTTCTAGAAGCACATGCAGCCTGGCAGGTCCTCAGGGACCACTGCGCCAGGGCAAAATATGACCTGCTGAGGAGAGCCGAGGAGCTGCGACAACACGGACCAGTGGATTCTACCGTCTCTGTGGAAGACATGGTCTGGGACGAAGAGGACTCGGTCTACTCACACACCTGTCGCTGTGGAGGGGACTTCACAGTCACCGGAGAAGATCTAGAACTAGTGGAGCCAAAGAGACTCCTTGTGGAAGAGGAGGAGACGACGAAGGAAGAGGGGGAGGACGGGGAGAGACTGCAGGAGGAAAGAGGAGAGGAAGGAGTGAGAAAACAGAGAAATGAGGAGGACGAGGCGGAGTATGGAGGTGTAGTGGTCTCTTGTGACACCTGTTCACTCAGTATCTTTGTCACATGGTCAAGGTGACGATATAGGGTCATGCCTCAAAACCTCGGATTTGTAACCTTTTTAAATTCCAAGGACCCCCAGTTTGATATACATTAGGCCACGGGTTCTCAATGTTTGGTCTGAGGATCAGGGGTCCAAGTGGACCCTTACGGGCCTTTGGTCGCTTTGGTTCAATTTGTGCGCTCTCAGAGTTTGATATGCATTAGATCATATTATATTTCTTCTTTTTTTTTTATCTCTGGGACCCCTAATCTACACTGTAAAATCCTCAGTGTTCATTTAACTCTTGAGTACACATATAATAATGGTGTCTGCAGTTGCTGTGAGTAGTTAAATAAATAAAACCAAACATTTTTGTAATACATATTCCAAGGCCTTTTCAAAACTGATCATTGTATTCCCCATATATGTAAACCTATAAAAAGGTTACCCATTAAACCCGAAGGCAAATCAAATGAATTGATAACATACATGGTTTGTAGGGCTACTGAACTCTAGTTATATATGCAAAAAGTGAGTAAATTATACATATAGGGTCAACTTACTTCTGGATCATATTTGGGTGACAAATTATTGTTCAATAAATATGACCATTTCCTTGTATAATTTATATGAATTTCAAACAGTTTCTTCACATTCTATCTCAAATCAGAATGTGAAATTAGATTCCCCATATATGAAATTCTACAAAAGCATGTTTAATAAAGGTTTTTCACTTGTTTAGTCAAAAAACATATGCACTTAAAGGTAGGGCAAGTGATTTTCGATGGTCAAAATAAGTGTTAAATAGCTCTATATGCTGATAGTATTCGGGACCGTACCTATGTTCCCCAGGTTCTATGTTCCCCGCAAAAAAGGTTCTATGTTCCCCACTTACCAAAAAAGGTTCTATGTTCCCTGGGTTCTATGTTCCCCTTTTACCTAAAAAAGGTTCTATGTTCCCCGTTTACCCCAAAAAAAGGTTCTATGTTCCCCATTAACAAAAAAAAAGGTTCTATGTTCCCCGCTCACCCAAAAATGCAGGAAACATACATTTCTAATTTCCAATTATTAATAACATCTCTGAACACACAGAACTGAACATAATGGGGAGAAATTACTATCAGACACTTGCCCGCCCCTTTCCCCTGGCGGCCATCTTGGTGATATAGAGCACCTTGTAGCAACTCATAATGTAATATCATGGTCTCATCATGTATCATGGTCAGTACCATGTCAGTATCATGTCAGTACCATGTCAATATCATGTCAGTATCATGGTAGTATCATGGTAGTATCATGGTCAGTATCATGTTAGTATCATGGTCAGTATCATGGTCAGTATCATGGTCAGTATCATGTCAATATCATGTCAATATCATGGTAGTATCATGGTAGTATCATGGTCAGTATCATGGTCAGTATCATGGTCAGTATCATGGTCAGTATCATGTTAGTATCATGGTCAGTATTAGGGGTGTCACGATACGCCTAATCCACGATTCGATTCGACTTTCGATATTAAGGTCACGATTCGATTCGATTTTCGATACGATATATATTTTTAAAACGTCCTTTTTTCAGCTTTGAGGGCTATATGATTATTAATTTAGGCTATTGTCTTGATTTGTAAAGAAAAACACATGTTTCTCAATAAGTCCCTTTTATTTGAATAATATCAAATGAGAATGAGAATAACAAAAAGGGTTTTATGCCCTTACAACAACTGTCATTTTCAGATTCTTCTTTAAGATGAGTTAACAACAAGAAGCTCTATAACAAAATAAAATCTAAATACAAAGTTGAACATGTAAGAAAAAAGGATCCAAAGACAACTGTTATTTGGCTACATGTTCTTAAACATCATAAAGTATGTTCACATTGTTTGAACAGGTAAGAGCTTTAACAAACAAGAAATGTGAATAATAAGCTAAGCCAGGGGTTTTCAACAGGTTTTTTTTTTTTTACCTTAACCCCATCCCTTTTCTGAGGTGAACTTTAGCCAAAAATAGCAGATCTACAAGCTCACAACGCCTCGCGCTGTGAGGCGTTGTGAGCTTGTAGATCGGCGATGTTTGGCCGTGAGGTATAGGTGTAGAGGGGAAAAAGAGAAGACGGAGAAACTATCAATGTGGAGCATAATCAACAAACGGTAGCCGTTTTGTCAACAACGCGTCGGGTGCCCTCATAATTCACTGGGAAGCCAAAATATTGCCAGATTTTTGACTTAAAGGAAGCGGGAGGGTTTTCCAATTCCTCCGTTTGTGTATCATCATTACCATCGCTGGCTTAAGCAGTGGAACAGTGGCCATGGTGAAATGTAAAGTAGTAGCCTAGTACAGACGCAACGCTACAGCGGTGTCTCTCTCTGTCTACTCCAAACTCCTCTGTGGTGTGTGTGGGTTTGTCGTGTCGTCTTTTTTTTCCCCCGTCGTAAGCAAGCATGCGCGATGCACGGAAAAACACAACAGCTGCTCGCAGCATGGCTTCACCCGGACGTGCAATCGGATGTGCGCATGCGCGGGAGTATTTTTTTAAATTAACCCTTGAATCGCGATACGGCTTTTGATTTCGATACACTGTATCGAACGTAATTTTCATTTCGATACGTATCGAGTATCGTGACACCCCTAGTCAGTATCATGGTCAGTATCATGTCAATATCATGTCAGTATCATGGTAGTATCATGGTAGTATCATGGTCAGTATCATGTCAGTATCATGCCCATATCATGACAGTATCAACTTTTTTAACATCATACAAGTAAGACGCGCGAACGCGGGAAGCGAACGCAGCTCGAAAATATTGTGTATTTACGGACTTGTAATCCGTGTTATTTCACCATGATGGGGAGAGAACATTGACTGTGTGTGTGTGTGTGTGTGTGTGTGTGTGTGTGTGTGTGTGTGTGTGTGTGTGTGTGTGTGTGTGTGTGTGTGTGTGTGTGTGTGTGTGTGTGTGTGTGTGTGTGTGTGTGCGTGCGTGCGTGCGTGCGTGCGTGCGTGTTGCAGGCTGTTGTGCATTTTAATCAGAGCATAGTCTAAATTCCTGCACTCTGGCGCACTCTGGCGGCTGCATACAGGCAGTGCACGCACGTGAGTCACATGGGGGCACGAGCCAATGAGAGCGCGGCTGCACACACACAACCCGAGCACACACACAACCCGAGCACGGTTACATAGTAAGCTCCACTTGGTCCGCGTTCGCAATAAACACCATAAAAGGCCTACACCAAAATGTAGGGAAAAAAAAAAAACCTTGTCAGACAAGAGGAAATGCCTGTCAAAAAGGCAAGGGGGTTGGGGGATATAGCCAATAAAAAAACACGCATCATTAACAACAACAACAACAAAAGCAAAACAACACCAGAACTACACTAAAATTGAAGAAATTCCAGTAAAAAAATTAAGATATGCCTATCAAATTTGGCAAAATCAAAAATGTACACGGTCTAGCCCATGTAAATGATACGGCTGACAGCCCTCCAGTATGAAGGCAGATCTCTGTGGCCCTGATTGTATTGCGGTTAAACATGAGGTATCATGACAGTATCATGTCAGTATCATGGTCAGTATCATGTCAGTATCGTGTTCAGTAACATGTCAGTATCATGGTCAGTATCATGTCAGTATCATGTGTCATGTCAGCATCATGGTCAGTATCATGTCAGTATCATGTCAGTATCATGGTCATATGATATGACCATGTGATCATGGTCATATAGAAAGGCATGGCGAGAGAGTATGTTTTACCCCCTGTCCGTCCGTCCGTTCGTCCGTCTGTGTGTGTGTCCTGTCCGTGTGTTACCAGCTAATCTCCGGCACCATTGGCCCGCTTGCTGCGAAACTGTGCAAACACACTCCCTCGATACCAATTCAGAACCTCTGCCCCAAATTTTTTATCATGTCAATATCATGTCAGTATCATGGTAGTATCATGGTAGTATCATGGTCAGTATCATGTCAGTATCATGCCCATATCATGACAGTATCAACTTTTTTAACATCATACAAGTAAGACGCGCGAACGCGGGAAGCGAACGCAGCTCGAAAATATTGTGTATTTACGGACTTGTAATCCGTGTTATTTCACCATGATGGGGAGAGAACATTGACATTGTGTGTGTGTGTGTGTGTGTGTGTGTGTGTGTGTGTGTGTGTGTGTGTGTGTGTGTGTGTGTGTGTGTGTGTGTGTGTGTGTGTGTGTGTGTGTATGTGTGTGTGTGTGTGTGTGTTGCAGGCTGTTGTGCATTTTAATCAGAGCATAGTCTAAATTCCTGCACTCTGAGGCACTCTGGCGGCTGCATACAGGCAGTGCACGCACGTGAGTCACATGGGGGCACGAGCCAATGAGAGCGCGGCTGCACACACACAACCCGAGCACACACACAACCCGAGCACGGTTACATAGTAAGCTCCACTTGGTCCGCGTTCGCAATAAACACCATAAAAGGCCTACACCAAAATGTAGGGGGAAAAAAATAACTTGTCAGACAAGAGGAAATGCCTGTCAAAAAGGCAAGGGGGTTGGGGGATATAGCCAATAAAAAAACATGCATCATTAACAACAACAACAACAAAAGCAAAACAACACCAGAACTACACTAAAATTGAAGACATTCCAGTAAAAAAATTAAGATATGCCTATCAAATTTGGCAAAATCAAAAATGTACACGGTCTAGCCCATGTAAATGATACGGCTGACAGCCCTCCAGTATGAAGGCAGATCTCTGTGGCCCTGATTGTATTGCGGTTAAACATGAGGTATCATGTCAGTATCATGGTCAGTAACATGTCAGTATCATGTCAGTATCATGTCAGTATCATGGTCAGTATCATGTCAGTATCATGTCAGTATCGTGTTCAGTAACATGTCAGTATCATGGTCAGTATCATGTCAGTATCATGTGTCATGTCAGCATCATGGTCAGTATCATGTCAGTATCATGTCAGTATCATGGTCATATGATATGACCATGTGATCATGGTCATATAGAAAGGCATGGCGAGAGAGTATGTTTTACCCCCTGTCCGTCCGTTCGTCCGTCCGTCTGTGTGTGTGTCCTGTCCGTGTGTTACCAGCTAATCTCCGGCACCATTGGCCCGCTTGCTGCGAAACTGTGCAAACACACTCCCTCGATACCATTTCAGAACCTCTGCCCCAAATTTTTCACATGGGCCTGTTATAGTGTCACCAGGAGGCCAATTTGTGCAAAACCCATTTTTTGACATTACTCCTACAGATTTTATCCAAACGTCATGCAAATCGGTACATAGTATCTCTATAGTCATGTGATCAACCCGGATCTGTCCGATTTCCCATATTCCATCCTGATTGGCTAAGGTTGGCTTCCAAAGTTTGCAGGATTGGTCCGTTTTGAACAAAATGCCTCGAATCATGAACGCAGCTTGCAATTTCCGTGAAATTTCACACGCACATTCCCACTAGGCCGAGGAAGAAATGCCACCCATTTCACATTGGCCTGTTATAGCGCCACCAGCAGGTCTAATTTAGCAAAACACATTTTTGGAACAAAATGCCACAAATCATAAATGCAGTGTCCGATTGCCGTGAAAGGCCTAGGAAGAAATGGCACCCTTTTAACATTGGCCTATTATACCGCCACCAGGAGGCCACAATAACGTACCTGACCTGGCGTAGACCTGTGCTCCGAGGAGGTAACTTTTTTTATATGCTTTATAAATTAAGCACTTTGAAACGGAAGATGATGGCCAATGTTGATGATAGTAAAAATGATAATAATATCGTATCGATATTGTGAGCCCAATATCGTGTATCGTATAATATGTACCGTAAAATTAATGTATCGTGACACCCCTAAATAGATTTTGAGTCATGTCAAAGAAGTTTTCAAAACATGATATTTTGAAACTTTAAAAACTGAAAAATTACAAATAACTAATGGGTATAAATACATGTATTTAAACCTCTTTAAATGTCTCACCATTTCCTGCATTTTTGGGTGAGCGGGGATCATAGAACCTTTTTTTGGTTGAGTGGGGAACATAGAACCTTTTTTAGAACCTTTTTTGGTTGAGTGGGGAACATAGAACCTTTTTTTGGATGAGTGGGGAACATAGAACCCTTTTTTGGTTGAGCGGGGAACATAGAACCCGGGGAACATAGAACCTTTTTTGGGGGGGAGGGGAACATATAACCTGGGGAACATAGGTACCATTCATTGCTGTAGAGTGTTTGTTCAGTAACAGGAGTCTCCATGTCTCTCCAGCTCTTTATTGAACAGAAAATGCATTTTCAGGTCAGGATACCAGTGTAATCTAATCAGGATAGAGAACTCAGTCTGGATACAGATTAAACAAGTGTAATTGGAAGTGATGACACTAATAGAAATGAGCAGACAGAATTAGAACTGGAACGCTATAAAAATGAAGCTGATAAATGGGTACTCTGATTGGCTGAAATGTTGTCACCTACCTGAAAATGTAGCTGACAATACCTTTCAATATACTTACTAATAGTACTTGTAACAAAGTATTTATATAAAAAATGTGAGTACTTTTTCCACCACTGACTACAGCTGACATCCCATGTGACACGCAATATGTCTTCATTCTATTTGTGTACTTCATTCTATCTGCAGTGGTGGAAAAAGTACTCAAATGTTAAAAAGTAAAAGTATCATTACTGCGATGTAGAAGTAGGCTACTATGTTACAAGTAAAAGTCCGGAATTCAAAATGTACTTGAGTAAAAGTACAAAAGTATTGGCATCAAAATATACTTAAAGTAGTAAAAGTACAAAAATCTTTGAAAATAGCCGATCTACAAGCTCACAACGCATCGCGATGCGACGCGTTGTGAGCTTGTAGATTTTCAAATAGCCTATGTATGAAATAAGGCTAAAGTGGTTAATGTATGTTTTATAATAATATATGTGGCCGATAGTATAGTAATAATTTATATCTGCAAAGTAACTAGTTACTAAAGCTTTCAAATAATTGTAGTGGAGTAAAAGTACAATTTTTGCCTTTGTTCTGTTCTGTATCTAGTTCTGTCCTCTTAGTCCCCCAGCCTGTCCCAGTGTTGATTGTCCAGTTGTGTTCACCTGTGTCTAGTTAGTCCTTGTGTATTTATACCTCCCTGTTCCCAAAGGTTGGTTGCTAGTTCATTGTTGAACTGTTATGTATGATCCTATCTTGAGTGCAGCTCTTAGGTAATTCCTACCTTGAGTTAATAAACCCTTTGAACTCACCTGTTCAGCCTCTGCCTCATCCTACACTTGGGTCCTACAACCTGCCCTGACTCAAACCGTGACACCTAAGGCCATGTCACAGGTCACAGGTCACAGGTCACTATAGACCCCAAGCTCATACTTTCAACTGCAAACTGGTCACACTGATACAGAAATACGAGTTCTAACACGATAACTTATTCAGAGATATCCTTAACACCGCACCGCGGCCAGTGTTGCCACGTCGGCATATTATAAGTGACTTTGGGCTTCTTTTTTTCTGTAAAATTGCTTGTACATATTGGTTGATTGCGGGTTGTGGTTTGTTGGGCTTGTTTCTAAAGTGTAGTTGCTTATTTAGTTTAGCTTGCAAAATGTTTATTATTTAAACTAGTGGCTCTCAAATATTTTTATGAAAATGTTTTGTGCCACAGGGAGAATTTGTGCTGTTAGAATGTTTCAAAAATATTAAGAATATTCCACATTTTATTGCAAGAGTTTTTGAAAATAGCAGATCTACAAGCTCACAACGCGATGCGATGTGTTGTGAGCTTGTAGATCTGCTATTTTGAACTAGCCGATGCATAATAGTTTAAAGTGCCTCGTGTCTTTTGGGATTGTTTTCCTAGACCCGGTTGCTTATTTCTCTCGCACAATCTGTCAACACTGACTGCGGAGAGAGTCGAGTCGGTATAGACCAATTATTGGTTTACCAACATTGAGACTGGACGCACAGGTGACTGTTTCATGTAATCAATTCCCAACAGATCCCCAAACCTGCTCTTTTGGGGTGCGCTGGTTTCAGTTCATTCAACCTCCTCTGTGTGTAGGCTAGTGGGGTGCGCCCTGGCGAGACATATATACTTCATCGCGCAACGGTATTGCGCACCAAGAACAGCTGACATACAAGCTCACAACCGCGTCGCGGATGCGACTGCTGTGAGCTTGGAGGTCTGCTATTCTCGGCCGTTCTCTGCACGCGACACCTTCGTGGGACGGAGCATAAATTAGTCTTGATGGGCTGCAGCTGCGTGAGCCAAGCAGGTTCTGGTGCCGTGATCATAGAGCGCTCCCACTGGAGGTGTGGTTTGGAGGACAACTGCTTTGAATTGTTATTATTGTTTACACACAACAGAAACCAAGGATTATATATTTCAAGAGCGAGAGATCACAGTAAAAATCCTAAGCATTCTTCCTCCATACTGGGAGAAAAACAGCATCTGAAAGTTTGATGGGATGCATTTTTACACGTGAGACTGTGACCACTTTTACATTGCATCTTATGAGCGGTGGGGTTCTTTTGCTGCCGACCCGTATCCAGTGTGACGTCGTCTGTTAAGGCGTCTATAGGCAGTAAACCTATAGACGCCAGTAAACCCAGCCATGAGGAACTCCGTATTTGAAAGTAAATATGACATCATGTTGATGACATCACATTATTCACTGGCGAAGTTGGCATATACGTTATTATGATTGACAGGTTTAGTTTAGTGCCCCGTGCCTCAAGGTGTTCATTCCTCTGTCATTGTTCCACATGTACTTTAACGTCTGAGTCACTGGTTCCTCAACGTCTGGTCCCGGGGCCCACCAGGGGTCCATTTGGAGCTTTACAGGGTCTGTTAGATTAACCATTGAGGATTGGTTCTGTTATAGTTTATTTGGCTCAGTGATGCTAAACTGTTGTTTAAGTTCAAGGATACCGCCGTTTTTACACACATTAGACCACGGACCCCCAATCTGATACCATCAAATAACTCCATTTGTACGCTCTCAGAGTTACATACCCAACAAGGACCCCTGGTGGTCCCCGGACCTGTCGTTGAGGAACACAGTGGTGTGTGTACATCCAATCAAATTAAATTACATTTTAATATAATAAAGCCAAATCACAACAAGTTGTCTCAGGACTTTGGTTTTTGCGACGGTAGTAACGAAGAGAACCCCATCTGAACCTCTAGGCTGGGCGGCCATCTTCCTCGACCGTGGAGAGAGAGAGAGAGAGAGAGAGAGAGAGAGAAGGATAGACAGATAGACAGAGAAAGAGCGGAAACGGAGAGACAGAGGGAGGGAGAGACAGAGAGAGACGGAGAGACAGAGAGAGACAGACAGAGACAGACAGAGAGGAGAGGCAGAGAGAAGGAGAGGGAGGGAGAGACAGAGAGGAGGACAGAAGGAGAGGAGGAACGATAGAGAGGAGAGACAGAGAGGGAGAGAGAGAGAGAGAGATACAACAGTCGGAGCAGTAATGTCTTTCGAGTGGCCCTGGCAGTACAGCTTCCCGCCGTTCTTCACTCTCCAGCCCAACGCAGACACCCGCCACAAGCAGCTGGCCGCCTGGTGCTCTCTGGTGCTGTCCTACTGCCGCCACCACAAGATCCACACCCTGGACCTCCTGGAGGAGGACGTGGTCCAGGAGGAGAAGAACCCGCTGTTCAGGAACAAGAAGATCGACCGGAAACTCCCGACGGAGGCCGTGCGGGTCGTCCTGGAGGAGCTGCGGCGGAAGGGCAACCTGGAGTGGCTGGACAGGAACAAGTCCCGCTGCCTGGTGATGTGGAGGCGTCCGGGCGAGTGGGCCAAGCTGCTGCACCAGTGGGTGTGCAGGAACGGCCTGGCGGACTGCGTGTTCACGCTCTACGACCTGGCCCACGGCGAGCACGCCGCGGGCCAGGAGTTCTACGGCCTGGAGGAGCGCACGCTGCTGCGGGCGCTGCAGGCCCTGGAGGCGCAGGGCAAGGCGGAGCTCATCACCATGGAGGAGGCGAAGGGGGTCAAGTTCTTCTGACCGAGAGGGTGGGTGGGTGGTGGGTGGTGGTGTTTCTGGAATCAAACCCTCAACCCTGGTGAATGTTGAGACCTTAGAGAGGTTCTCGGGTCATTCAAGCGTTGATGTTGTTGTACCGACTACGGTCGACCAAGTAGGCTATAGGATTTAAGTGCTTAAAGGAGAAAAAATATATATGTTTTTATTTTATTTTTTAAGCCATGTTTTTGTTTATTATATATAAATGAGTCACCAAATCTCTGCGTGTCAGTATGTCTGGAGCATACCTCGGCGGCATAGAAGGGGGCTTGGAATCTCTGTGTGGAACCTGCATTTCCAAGGGGCAAATAAAAAAAGTGCCTTTGGTGATAAATCCCCCCCCCCCCCCATATGTGCATACTGGGCCCTGATTGGTGCCCCACAAGTTCGGTTGCAGGGAAATCCAATCATCCATATCTGCCAAATTTTTTGCACAGGCAGATTTGTCTGGTTTCCAGGCTAAGTGTTCAGTGAGTACTAAAATGAGCTTGTCTGTCTGGACTACGCTCAATTGCTTTGGATGGTCGGAAGGGCAACCACTTTTGGGCGGTGAAACCGCCCCTATAAGTGAGGTTTGGAAAAATGTACAAATATCCTGCGCTGTGAAACCGCCCCTATAAGTGAGGTTTGGAAATTTGTACAATTATCCTGCACCGTGATTGGCCAATCACAATCTATTCAGGACTGTGATTGGCCAGTGTCACATGACACATGTGCATAGCCCAATCACATATAAGAAACCATTAACTTGAAAGAAAACCATAAATTAGTTTTTTTCAAGTTATGGTTTCGTCCATCATAAAGAGTGTTTCAATAAATGTATTTATCTTTTGTACATGATTGGTTGACTCCATTCAGTATTGTGATTAGCTAGCAAGACACCGCCCACTTCACACAGGGTGTGATTTTTTTTATAAATGGGGGTCTGCGGGAAAATACAATTTGGGGTCCTTTACATGAACATGTTTGAGAACCACTGACCTATAAAATAAAATAAAATATCAAATAATTCCCTAAATGAGAAGAACACACGTGTTTAAGAGGTAGTAAAAGATAGCAGATCTGCAAGCTTTCAACGTGGTGCGAAGCGACGCGTTGTGAGCTTGCAGATCTGCTATTTTCACTATAGATTGGGCCCGCAACCGGAAACGGATGTTATTGGCTGGAAGGCCAGCGAGGGCGGGTCTTCACTCAGTAGAGCCAGTAGAATCCCTAGAAGCATTAGCCCACGTGATCATCAATTTAAAAAGTAATGGGACCTTAATTCAACAAAAAGAACGCATTTCCATGGTCAGTACTTCCACTGAAAGCATAGCAAGTATTTATGACAATGATTATTAAGGTCATAAAATCAAGTTTAATCCATTAAGACCTGGGAACGCATCTGTGTCAATTTAGATTTCTTTGGCTATTAAAAAAATAGCAGATATACAAGCTCATAGCACAGCACCGAGTGCTGTGCTATGAGCTTGTATCTCTGCTACATCAAGTGCCAGAGGGTTTTTAAAACAGGGTACATCCAGTGCCACCGTTCTTACCGTTTACACTGATCTGTTTAGAGCTGTAGACCCCACGACGAGGATCCGGATGTAAACTAAGGGTGTCTGCGCGATGGTCGAGGGTCCCGTCTAACAACTGGAACAATAATATTTATAACGCGATCCTCCATCGCAGAGTGATCGCCCGTCGAAAATGGCTTGTTTTCACCACTGTAAAAAGATATGGAGATATGGACCTTTTTCTCCAGATCCCATCATTGGAGAGGACGGTTTTTAGCGGTGCCAGCCGCTCTACATTTGACCGTGTGTGTTTGCGTGTCCGTCCGTCCGAGCACGGCATAAGCAGCTGCAGCACACACAGTGCAACACATGCGCCACGTAAAGACACGCACACACACAGGCTGGTGCGCACGTGTACACACACACACACACACACACACACACACACACACACACACACACACACACACACACACACACACACACACACAAAAACGACCGATCTGCAATGTGAGTAAAAATTATTAAAAGTAAATAGAGTAAAAATATTTAAAAGTAAATACCTTGAGTAAAAATACCTAAGAGTACTTATAATGAGTAAAAATACTCAAAAGTACTCAAAATGAGTAAAAATATTTAAAAGTTGATAAAAAGAGTAAAAATACTTAAAAGTTGTAGAAATTTGTAAAAAATACTTTAAAGTAAATAAAGTGACTAAAAATACTTTAAAGTAAATACATTGAGTAACAATACTTAAGAGTACTTAAATTGAGTAAAAATACTCAGTAGTACTCAAATGAGTAAAAATACTTAAAGGTGAAAATGTGTAAAAATACTTAAACGTAGTTAAAATGAGTAAAAAATACTTGAACACAGTTAAAATGAGTAAATATACTTAAAAGTTGACAAGAACTGTACAAATACTCTTCTAGTACCGCCTCAATACCAGCACCAACACATCAAATAGAGTAGTACCGTCTGAATGCCAGCGCCCACACATCAAATAGATTTGTACCGCCTGAATGACAGCACACACTCATCAAACAGAGTAGACACCGCTTACTCACACTGGGTGTGATTTTTTGGGTCCCTGTCACATCCATCCATTACATTTTACAGGGACCTAGGATGATTCCTAAATTGTGTTAGAGTGCCCCTTGTGGGGAAAAAAATAATAATAATTGCAAACACGTTTATGGCACTCAATGTGTTACTAGCCAAAGAAATCTAAATTGACACAGATGCGTTCACGGTCTTAAAGGGTTAATATTTGTCAAGTCTAAAGACAGATAAGCTGGAACCAGACGGCAAGCATCCGTCTGGAAAACAATTAAAAAAAAACAATAAAGCCAATAAGGAAGTGCCACATTCCTTGCAGTTCTCAGTAATGGCCTGGCAGGTGTCACCATTGCTGGCTGCAGTAGGATTAGCACGCCATTGATTGCAATGGAGATTTGACCAGACTTTGATGGGCTTTAATTGTTTTACTCGCAATTGCTCCAAAATAGGTCAGTAACAAAAAGTATTGACATGTAAATGTGAGAGTGTGTTTCATGTCGTGAAAAGCAATCCATTGCATTTGTTGATAAAACTATGGAAAATATACTTTGAAGCCTGTGTATGATGTCTGTCATCCATGACTGATTCTCCATCGTTTCCGGATGAGAAAATCTCAAGAAGTGTTTGCGGCCCACCCATCTGACCACTTACCGTCAGCCAATAGACTGCCGTGAAAAAAAGTGATATGATGTAAGTAATTTTTGATGTCAGGACTATGACATCAGTCATGTACATATTATATATTATATAAATATGAAGATCTTTCTCTAAATGAGTGCATTTACGCTCTTCTCAGAGTGCTAACAGTTAGTAATTACCCAGGTGATTCTCGTTAAATTATGAGCATGGTCGATAAGCAGCAGCTTGCTCCCCGGGACTCGAACTTGGCCGCGGGACCGGGCACGGACAGGCGCTACATTCCGCCCCACCTGAGGAACAAGGAAGCTTCCAACCACGACTCGCCCGGGTGGGACGGAGGGTACGGCAACAACGGCCGTTCAAACGACGGCCGCACCAACGGGGGCTTCGAAGGTCGCGGACCGGCCCCTCGCAACGACCGCAGAAGCTTTGGAGACGGTGGTGCGTGGGGAGGAGGGGGAGGACCTCCTCCCAGGGACAGCTTTGGGGGACGAAACGATAGGGGAGGCAACAAGCCTGCCTTCGCCAATGACCGCGGAGCGGGCAAAAGAGGGAAGAATGACCACTGGGGCTGGAGCGGTGGAGGAGGAGGAGGAAACAGCGGCTGGGTGGAAGACGAGGAGCTTTGGTCCAAACCCCTTCCCCCCAACGAGCGCCTGGAGCACGAGCTGTTCTCCGGGGGCAACACCGGGATCAACTTTGAGAAATACGACGACATCCCGGTCGACGCCACCGGAAACGACTGCCCGCCGCACATCGAGAGTTTCCAGGACGCGGAGATGGGGGAGATCCTCATGAGCAACATCAACCTGACACGCTACACTCGGCCCACGCCGGTGCAGAAACACGCCATCCCCATCATCAAGAACAAGAGAGACCTGATGGCTTGTGCCCAGACCGGCTCCGGTAAGACCGCCGCCTTCCTGCTGCCGGTGCTGAGTCACATCTTCACCGAGGGCCCCGGAGACGCCGCGAGACGCCAGGAGAACGGCCGGTTCGGCAGACAGCGGAAGCAGTACCCCCTCTCCCTGGTGCTTGCTCCCACCAGAGAGCTGGCCCTGCAGATCCACGAAGAGGCCAGGAAGTTCTCCTATCGCTCCCGCGTACAGCCCCGCGTGGTGTACGGCGGCGCCGATTTTGCGACGCAGATCCGGGAACTGGAGAAGGGCTGCCATTTGCTGGTGGCTACGCCCGGTCGTCTGGTGGAGATGATGGAGAGGGGCAAGATCGGCCTGGAGAACTGTCACTACCTGGTGCTCGACGAGGCTGACAGGATGCTGGACATGGGCTTTGAGCCACAGATCCGACGCATCGTGGAGCAGGATACAATGCCGCCTAAAGGCCAACGCCAGACCATGATGTTCAGCGCCACCTTCCCTAAGGAGATCCAGATCCTTGCGCGTGACTTCCTGGAGGACTACATTTTCCTGGCCGTGGGGCGCGTCGGCTCCACTTCCGAAAACATCACCCAGAAGGTGGAGTGGGTGGAGGAAAGCGACAAGAGGTCCTTCCTCCTGGACCTTCTAAACGCCACGGCCAAAGACTCTCTGACGTTGGTGTTCGTGGAAACCAAGAGCAAGGCGGACCAGCTGGAGGATTTCCTGTACCGTGAGGGCTACGAATGCACCAGCATCCATGGGGACCGATCCCAGAAGGACCGGGAGGAGGCTCTGCATGACTTTCGCACAGGACGCTGTCCCATCCTGGTGGCCACGGCCGTGGCGGCCAGGGGTCTGGACATTTCCAACGTGAAGCACGTAATCAACTATGACCTGCCCAGCGACATCGAGGAGTACGTCCACCGCATCGGACGTACGGGACGTGTCGGCAACCTGGGCCAGGCCACGTCGTTCTTTAACGACAGGAACAGCAACATCACCAAGGACCTGCTGGACATCCTGCAAGAGGCCAAGCAGGAGGTCCCCAAATGGCTGGAGAGTTCGGCCTTCGAGCACCAGCACAAGTCAAACAACCGCGGCCGCTCCAAAAGGTTTGGCGGCTTTGGGGCCAAAGACTTCCGCCAGACGTCGTCCGCCGGTCCCGGCTCCTACGGTGGCGGTGGCGGAGGCCGTGGCGGCGGCGGGCGAAACACCGCCGGCCACGGAGGAGGAAAGCGCGGAAACTACTACAGCAGCGACAGCTACGGCGGAAACTCTGAAAGTGCGACAGACTGGTGGAGCATGTAATGTGGATCGCTCGGCTCGCGCCTCGATGAAAGAACGGCTGTTTTAGCCGTGAGAAGTCGTGTGAATCTTCACAGGACACGTTGATCATAGGACTACACAACGATAACTAGTCGGCATAGGAATAGGCTGCTATGCTATGTAGCTTTAGTGACACCACAGTACTTTTACCAACCATGATTCTCTGCCCTCAACTTCTTTACAAAACAAGAAGTGCAGCGCGACGTAACGCGCAAACCCACTGGAGCAGTGGTTCTCAATCTCTTTTTTACTCCCTCAACAAACTATCTTGAGAACCACTGCGATGGAGAATTCAGAGATTTTGTACACATCATTAGACGTTTGAGCATGGATGCTGACATGCCCCGTCTAATAGCAACCTCAGACTGTCATTGTAAAGAAAGAGTACTTTACTTTGTTCTTGTCTTGGGGGAACCAACAACTACTAAACAGTGCCAGTGAGGACAAAACATGGGGGCCCACTAAATGAATGCCCAGTTATCTAAGGGGCCCATAATCTGTTTCTTCCCTGGTGCGCCTGGGGTCTGTCTCGCGCCGCTGGCATGGAATGCTTGCGTTGGCCGCAGCTTTTTCCATGCACAGCGGCAGGAGTTGGTTGGGCTTGTCGCGCCGAGGCAGCTTGTACACGACCCGAACCCTGTTTGATTTGACCTGGCCTCACGTGGGTTAAGACCGTGTGACCCGTTACCACCCGGAGGACAAACAGGGTTAGGGGAGGGGACCAACAAACCGACTGCAAAAATACGCCAGAAACCAAGACGATAAATGGTGGATGGTTTTGGTGTTTGGGGCTATAGCAAACCCCGACCCATACGAAACAACAACAGAAACATCTATTTGCTAAAAAACAAACGTAGACAAACAGAAAGACAGACTCCAACCCTGGTAGAGGAGGTTCTCCTCCGAGAAGTATGAAGTTGCGTGATGAAAACCGTGAGGTCACGGAAGCCGCAGAGCCCCAAACCCTCCCCCCCCCCCCCCCCTTCTCTCAAACATAGGGACATCTTGAGCGTGGAACGTCAGGACATGTACAACAGTGGTTCTCAAACGTTTTCATTTCAAGGACCCCCGCTCCCCAATAACTCTCAGTGTTACAGAGAGTTATTGGGTCCATTTGGAAGTTTGAACCCACTCAAAGAACCCTAGGGGTCTACCTGGACCCGACTTTGAGAAGCACTGATGTACAAGATGCCCGTAAAGAAATGAGGGGAGATAATACAACCTAGTCCGGCTAGGAATCTAATATAGTTTAGAATTATTAGTTTTTATTTCTATTTAGTTTTGACTTAAATCTTTTTTTAAGTGGGTTTACTAGTTTCTTTTCTCTTTTTTCAAGGCTTGGTTATAGTTTCATTTCAGTTTTAGTTTTAGTCTTAGTTTCACTTTCTATTGTAATTTAGAGGGGCGAGATTCAACACTTTTAGAAGCATTGTGCAATAAAAACATATTCTTTTAAAATTAAAAATATATTCAGTTCAAACTTTTTTTTTCCCCCCACCCAAAAGGCTTGTGTAGGAACTATTGACAAAGACTATGATTTGAGTTAGTTAGTTTAGTACATGTTCAGTAATGATCTTAGAGAGTTTTGAAATGTTGAAGAGGGTTTGACCTAACCGTTGGTTCTGACATTACGATAACGACTAAATACGAGATACCCATACAAAAAGCAGGGTTGAAGAGACCTACATCATCCGAGACTGGCGTCTTAGACGGTGTGCAGAGGCCGACATAATCTGAGCATGAACGAAACACAAAGTATAAGGTCCCCCCTTTTTTTGTAAAGCCGTTTTTATTTACTTTTAATTTTTAATTAACCTTTTTTGTCAAATGTAGTTGTGCTATGCTTTTTTTTTCCAACAAAGACTAACACTTTTTATCCCACATTTTCCACTTGTTATATATTGAACTTTAATCTCATGATGAAAGTCAATGGGCTGTGATCGCACTGAAACCTCTGCCCCATTTGGGGGGCAAAGGTTTCCCCTGTGTATGACAATGATTAAATGTAAAAGTGCATGGAAGCCAATGGAGGGAGTGAAGAAGGGGTTGAGGTTTGGCCGGTTTATCACGATACACAATGATAATGACTATCTTCCTAGACTGATACGGTATTGATTGATTGAATACGTTATTAACAATTTGAAAAGGGTACAAAGAGGTACGGTTATACAAAACTGCTAGAGGGATAACACAAAAAGTTTCCATTGTGGTCCTGTGTATTCAATTAATCAAGTATGGATTCAATTCAATTAATCAAGTATGGTATGGATTATGGAACATCTTGTTCCGATAAATTAGATTTCCTATCTGGTTGTGAGTTCAATAAACATAGATACATTTTCAGGTGGGTTGCCGAATTTCATTTTTATTTTTATAGTGTTCCAGTTTCCCTTTTGTCTGCTCATTTATTTATGTCATCACTGCCAATTTCACATATTCACGCTGTCCTGTGCAAGTTCTCTCTCCTAATTGGATAAAGATGGTATCCCGACCTGATACCCAAACCAATAAAACTTATGTTTTGCCCATATATGGTCATGTGCATATATAGATACAGACCAACTACAAACTCGGCGGGTGCAGCGGAAAGATTATGGGAATAAAAGGGATACAGGTAGACAGACATTAAGACTTTTAGGGCAGAATTAATTCAATTCTCTCTAGAAACAGGCTGTATCAAATATGAATGAATATCCTAAACGATGCAGAGCCACCCCCCTGACAGAAATGCCGGGGTGGTGTGTTTATTTTTGGAACACAGTTTTTATATGATGTGATCTAAGATTCCCCTATGGGGATATCATCACAAACAATAAAGCCACTAACCAGCGGAACAGCGCCCTCTAGCGGCAGTGACGTCAGACTTCGGTGCTCTATATGAATCAATATAATAATAGCGCCCATGTGGAAAAACAACTGTTCATACAACAATATAACGAAAACTTCATGTTTCAATACTAATGGATTATAAGAGAAGAAAAAAACAAATATATGTTTTTTATTTATCTAGAATATGTGTAGATATTATGTGTGCATTGCAGCTGATGAGCAGAGTGGAATCACTTTTTTTTTATTTGCTGAGTACAATGACCTTGACATGCCACACACACACACACACACACACACACACACACACACACACACACACACACACACACACACACACACACACACACACACACTCTCTGTCTGGCCATTATGTTAGCTGCTAATCACATAATTTACTGTCTGCAGATGGTCCACACTCTGTGTGTGTGTGTGTGTGTGTGTGTGTGTGTGTGTGTGTGTGTGTGTGTGTGTGTGTGTGTGTGTGTGTGTGTGTGTGTGTGTGTGTGTGTGCGTGTGCGTGCGTGTGCGCGTTTCAGACATGAACAGGGGAACATTTGGGGAGAACAGCCTGAGACTGAAAGTGAGTGAAGGTGATCGAAGGCCGATGCCAGTGGTGTAAAGTAACTAAGTACATTTACTCAAGAACTGTACTTAAGTACAATTTTGAGGTACTTCTACTTAACTGAAGTATTTCCAATGTTCAGTATACTTTTACTTCTACTCCATTACATCTCAGAGTCAAATATTGTACTTTTACTCCACTACAATTATTTGAAAACTATTTACGTTAGTAGATTTTGATTATTATTATACATTAACCACTTCAGCCCTATATACATTCCGGCCATTTGAAAATTGCCGATCTACAAGCTCACAATGCTTTAGTGCTGTGGTTCTCAACCAGTGGTCCGGGGACCACAAGTGGTCCTTGGGGGGGGTATCAGGGGGTCCCCAGCGAAATGAGTTAACACAGTGTCACAATCATTTGAACCACTTAGCCTTGGCTATTCAAAAATAGCAGATCTACAAGCTCATAGCGCGGCACCGAGTGAGCTTGTATATCTGCTATTTTTGAAAAATCTTGAAAATGTTTGCATATCTTTAAATATATATATTTTTTTAAAGCGGACATTTTTAACTCAAACATTTGCTTCTGGGGGTCCCTGGCACAAAACATGTTTAGATGGGGGTCCGCGGCCAAATGTATATCAATTTAGGGGTCCTTGTCATGAAAAAGGTTGAAAACCACTGCTTTAGTGCATGCCACTAAAGCATTGTGGATTTGTGGCATCATCAGTATTATGGCATATCGGTGACACTAAATGAGGAGATGGCAAGCTCACAACGCGTCGTGGTGCGACACGTTGTGAGCTTGTAGATCTGCTATTTTCAAATAGCCTAGTTATAAAGAAGGGCTAAAGTGGTTAATGTATGTTTTATAATGTAATCATTTATATCTACAAAGTAACAAGTAAGTAAAGCTTTCACATAATTGAAAAATACCATATCTCCCATTTAGTTTCAGACTGTGTTATTGGTGAAGTGGTTAAAATTCGCAGCAGTGATATATTTCTCCGTGCAGGAGATCCTTGGTTCAAACCTGGGATGGTACAATAAGTTTAAGCTAATTAATTTATTACACACAACACTATTTGCAAATGTGGTTCTATAACATTTTCATGTCAAAAAGATGCTTTGCCAGGGGGACCCCATATTTGTGTTTAACAATGTTGTTCCCCCAAAGATTCTTTAAAATACTTATGTGGACCTTTGGACCGTGTAGAGAGCACCAAAAATGTATCTAGTTTTTCATCAACAACCAAATGGATTCATAGCAGAAAAGCCAGAGGCTTGTTTCCATTGTGCTCCATAAACATTCAAACACCTAGACAAGCAAAACACCATGCAGAGAAAAAAAACTGTGTGTGTGTGTGTGTGTGTGTGTGTGTGTGTGTGTGTGTGTGTGTGTGTGTGTGTGTGTGTGTGTGTGTGTGTGTGTGTGTGTGTGTGTGTGTGTGTGTGTGTGTGAGTGATGAGCAGTGATTGATTAGGTATAAATAGAGCTCAGGTGTGAGACAGAAACTCCAGGTGTGGGTTTGGTTCATTTCAGATGGAACTCCAGCAGCGCTCCACACTTGCAAGCAGGTAACTAAACATTAATATTAACCAGCAACATTTAACAGCTTTGTTTAAAATAATTCAGTTTGGGGAACTAGTCTGTCAACTTTCATTCTACACTCTGTTCCAATGGCTCATAGTGTCATCTAAACCAATATGACTTAAACTTTTACATTTCAACTCTGACAGTGTACAACTGGAACCAAATGGACCTGTTAGGGTCCATTTGGTTCCTTTTCAGACCAGTTAACCAATGCAAGGGTTCATCTCAGAGTTAGACCGGTAAGGGTCCATTTGGTCAAAATGTGTACACTCTCAGAGTTAGACCGGTAAGGGTCCATTTGGTTACCTCTTAATTAGAAGTGTGGGTGGGGCTGACAAAGCTACATCCACAAGGGCGCATACATGTTTTCCTAAATGTGACCATGGTCATGTAGGCCATAGACATATAAAGGTAGACGCCTCCTCCGGCTCTGGGGGCGTCTGTGTCTCGGGCGCCATTTTGGAGAAGGCACACTTCCTGACTACTGGCCAATCACAGCGTGTCTTTTCCGGGGCTTGGCAGAATGTAGTTGTATACAAATATAACAGGATATTTTTATACAACTAGATTCTGACAAGTCCTGGAAAAGATGTGCTTTGTTTGACCAGTACTCAGGAAGTGTGCCGCCTCTAAAATGGCGGCCGCGATAAAGGACGCTCCAATGAACTGCAGAGACCAATGAGGTATCTAAGTTTCTATATCTATGATGTAGGCCGACACAACTGAACACTTTTTTCCCCCCTCTGTCTTTTCAGGATATAAAGTCAAAGAAGAAAAGTCAATGAGAAGAAGACATAAGGTAAGAGCTATGCTGCTGCTGTGAAGAGCTGCTCCTATGCAGTGAAGACTGGGGTTGAAGGTAAGAACTATGCTGCTGCTGCAGTTGAAGAGCTGCTTCTATGCAGTGAAGACTGGGGTTCAAGGTAAGAACTATGCTGCTGCTGCAGTGAAGAGCTGCTTCTATGAAGATTGGCGTTCAAGGTAGGAACCATGTTTTTATTCCTTTTGCTGCTGCCAGTGGTTTTGTATTGCGTTCGTTCGCGTTCAAAAAAAGGAAAAAGAAAAAAAAAACACAAAACAAAACAAAGGCGCAGGCATGGAGCTCCTGGTTTTACTGGGATGGGGTTCGATTCCCTGCTGTGCCCTCTCATTGTGTTGGCATTTATATTAACTCCCACATTGAATTATTACACAGGAATCATCCTTTTGTATGTATCGCAATATAGAGCTTTAACTTTAATTCATCTTTAAAGACCACTTCAATCTGAATGTATATGAAGACACTGTATCCAGATGTATACTTATAAGCTCTGTGCGTAATTGGCGTTGCGTAATAACTTTTGGTTATAAATCTATTTTCTTTAGTTAAATAAGTGTTAAATGGCTCTATATTCTGATCGTAATCATTGTTTTAGAGTGTTTGTTCAGTAACAGGAGTCTCCATGTCTCTCCACCTCTTTAATGAACAGAAACTGCATTTTCAGGTCGCGATACCTATTGTATCCAATAAGGATGGAGAACTCAGACAGGATATAGCTTAAAGAGGTGATGACACAAAGAAATGAGAAGACAGAATGGGAACTGGAACACTATGGGAACTGGAACACTATGGGAACTGGAACACTATACAAATGAAGCTGATAAATGGGTACTCTCTCCTGATTGGCTGAATTTGTCACCGTTATATTTTCTGTTTAATAAAGAGCTGGAGAGACATGGGAGACTCCTGTGACTGAACAAACACATCACTTACCCTACCTTTAGTTAAAGCTCTATCTATAATCAGAATGTATCATCTTATCATTGTTATGAGTCATTCTATCATTGTTATGAGTCTAAATGAACTAAGTACATTTACTCAATTAAAGTCCAATTTTGAGGTATTTTTTACTTTACTGGAGTATTCCAAATTTTCAATACTTTTACTTACTACTCCACTACATCTCAGAGGCAAATATTGTACTTTTACTCCACTACGGTTATTTGAAAACTTTAGTTACTTTGCAGATATAAGTTATTACATTATAAAACATACATTAACCACTTTAGCCCTGTCTTATACCCAGGCTATTTGAAAATAGCCGATCTACGAGCTCGCAAAGCGACTCGTTGCGAGCTTGTAGATCGGCTATTTTTAAACATTTAGTACATTATGATGCCTGAACTTTTATTCAAGTACATTTTTAATTCGGGACTTTTACTTGTAACAGAGTCATTCTACATTGCAGTATTGATACTTTTACTTAAGTAAAACATTTGAGTATGACCACTGCTGTGGAAACCTTAGAGGTGTCGTAGCATGTTGTTACCGCCGGAGGGCGCAATACATATATATATTCAGGAACGACTTCCTGTCCTGTAATTTTCACTTCCTTCCAGGTGGTTTTGTTGGGGTTGCTGAGAACAAGCTGTGAAGAACTACTGGGTATGAAAAACACATCATTTATTGTAGATTATGTCCATAACACATCAGAGCTAATGAGACATTCTCTTATTGGAGTCCTACTGTGATCCTGAAGCAAAGACAATTCAGTCAGTTTAGTGTTGTTGTGAAACCACTACGCCCAAAGCATGTTGCTAATGCTAACCAGTGGTGGAAAAAATACTCCATTTTTCTTTACTTAAGTAAAATTATCAATACTGCAATGTAAAAAAATACTCTTTTACAAATAAAAGTCTGGTATTCAAAATGTACTCGAGGCCCCGACCACCATGTTAGTAGCAAAACACGCATGCACGCACACACGCACATCACAACCAGTGAAATTCCATGTATACATGTTCTGTGACGTTATCCTTGATTCTATCGTTGGAATAAAGCTCTAAGCTAAGTAATAGTATTAAGTATTGATTGTGTTCTAAGTGATGATAACAATAATAATGATAACGATTGATAATAATAATTAATAATGATAATAGCATAGAGGTATAATCTAACTAGAGGGCGGATTGCCCCGCCCCCAGCTATCATTTCAATGAATGTGCTCAGTGGCGTTTTGAAGCACCCGGAAACCTGCCGGAAGTAGAATGATTGGTTCGATTTTGACTCCCCATAGAGTTATGAGCATGCGCACTAGTGTCCTTTTTGCGTTCTACGGCAGCCCGTGTGTCAAGGATTGAACACGAGATATTAATTAAATACACTCGAGATGCATATTTATATGTAAATGCATATGTATGTATGTATAATATGTTTACATATTTATATGTATAAATATCTGTCAGTATGTTTTGCGCGTGCATGTATTTCTCCCCGCCTGCAGTTCCAGCTTTGGCCACTGGGGTGGCAGCTTCAATGTTTCTCAGCAACTCTGGGGGCTTGGATAATAGTAATAATGAATTATACTGAATGACTTTTCTCTTTCACTGCTGTAGGGTTTGACTGACTCTGCTGCCCCCCGCTGTCCTGACTGACCTCCTGAACAACATGGAGGTGTGCGTCACCAATGTAAGTCCCTCATCAAAGACACTATTTACATGCAGAGGTGGAAAAAGTACTCAAAGGCTATGAGATATAGTAACTAAGTACATTTACTTAGGTACTTTGAGGTATTTGTACTTGACTTGAGTATTTCCAATTTCCAATACTTTTACTACTACTCCACTACATCTCGGAATATCCAAATATTGTACTTTTACTCCATTACAATTAGTTGAAAACTTTAGTTACTTTGTATATTTTGATTATTATTACAAAACATGCAATAACCATTTCAGCCCTATATACATTTTTGGCCGTTTGAAAATAGCCGATCTACAAGCAATGCAATAGCCGATCTACAAGCAATGCAATGCTTGTAGATCTGCTATTTTAAAAAGTTTTTTATACATTTGAAAACTTGTGAAATGGGACATTCTGCATGATGACTACTTTTGAAACTTTAAGTGCATTGATACCAATACTTTTGGTAGTTTTACTCAAGTACAGGTTTTCTCAAAGTGGGTGCCGTGACACCAGTCCAGGGGTGCCTCTTTTGATAATATTTGGAATTGATCCATATCACTTTTGGACCTACACCAAATCTCTTTGTCAAAAATAGCCGATCTACAAGCTCACAACGCATCGTGATGCGTTGTGAGCTTGTAGATCTGCTATTTTTGACGAATGTTCCACCCAGAGTGGTTAAACGTCAAGTACAGATGTATTTTCAACCTGCCCTAATGGATATTGATACTCTCTCAACTTTTCCTCATGACATACTGTATCTTAGGCGGATATGTTTACATTTTTAAGTACCGTAATATGACATAAATGAAGGGTCCTATAAGTAAGTAAGTAACAATGTAATTCAGGGGTGCCGTGGATGCAAAAGTTATGTACAGGGGTGACCTGAGACAAAAGGTTTGAGAACCACTGCTCTAATAGAAGTATAGATAATAGGGTTTCCTCAATTCTCCCCATGAATCTCATCTTTATTGAGAGTCACAAGAGCCCATAGTGAGCTTTGTGAGCAGCCCCAGGAATAATGATATACTAATGATATAGTTGACTGTACAGCTAGTAGCTTAGTCCTTTCTCCACATCTAGAGGTTAGAGTTAGCATCAGTGTGAGTTGACTGTACAACTAGTAGCTTAGTCCTTTCTCCACATCTACAGGTTCGAGTTAGCATCAGTGTGAGTTGACTGTACAACTAGTAGCTTAGTCCTTTCTCCACATCTACAGGTTAGAGTTAGCATCACTGGCTGCGGGTACATGGACCATCATGTATTCATTCAGAATGAATTCATTCCGAATGAACTCATTCCGAATAGAGGAATCTGTTCCACTCACCTGTTTACATGGGACCTGAATAAAAGTATTCCTCGTTTACGTGACCAAAGCATTCATTCGGAATATAACTTTTGACATGCTCAAAGTGGTTCCCGCCTACGCCCGGGCATGGACCAGGGGCCACTACCCGGAGCAGAGCTTCACCTGGTGGGCATGGGAGGAGGCAATAGCCCCCTTGTGCCTCCGCGGCGGAGGTCTGTCGGTCGTAGACAGGCCGGTAAGCAACGCACCGACTCCTGGCCAGGCAGCATTGTATGCGGTACAAGCCTGTGTTCCTTTGTTATCGCCGTTTTAATGCAAAAGTGGCAGATCTACAAGTTCAGACCAGTTTCTTTTTTTGTATTGGTACCAGACACGGTAAAACGTAGGCTAGCCTATACTATTTGTCACATTTCTCATGTAGGTACGATGACGTCATCGCGCATGGTCATTATAATAATAAATAATAATACATAAACACCGGACCGCTCATGGTCATTATAATAATAAATGGAGAGAGAGAGTCTATGAAACAAGGCACGCTCATTTATGGCAAAAGTACAAAAGTATTGGCATCAAAATATACTTAAAGTTGTACAATGCAAAATCACAAATAACGATTTTTAGCAACCTCTGCTGGTCACTACCGTCACTGCATACAATTTCCCTAGTCCTCGATTACCCAGAATTCCATTCGTTTTCACCGGAAGCCGGAAGCGTTTCAAAAAGCGATCTTTTAATTGTTTTATACTATCTACGGATCGTTTCTCTTAGCCAGTGGAGCATTAGTTACCATGAGCTGTGCTTTGTTTTTCTGTTCTTTTTCGATCTCCAAATCCTACATTCTCTTAAAATCAGCGTGAGATTCCTTTTTGTTAATAGCGCGGTAGTTCCTGGCCAAACAGGAAACCGTTGCGGTAGTTCCTGAGGACGTCGGCCACGACGTCATGACGTTGGCCAGGAACGTCATTTTCCCGGGAAAGTCCCCCCCGTACACGTTCAATAGAAAATATATAAATAAAAGGCTTCCGGGGGTGAAATTCACGGAGTGGGTGTTGTGAAACTTTTGCCACTCGCAAAAGATATACAATTTAACTTTAGTTTTGTTGAAAACGTTACCTAGTATTACTTTAAGTAGAAAGTATAAGCTACTCATTATACCGAGTGTCACGTTTTTCTTGTATTATTATGAAAAAGCTTTGAAACATGCTGTAACTCATTCACTGTGACGAAAACCCTCTTTCTGCGCCGAGTAGCGCGCGGTGCGCACACGAGTTGAATGCGGGGTCTGTCGCCCTAAAACACAATCGCCCCGGGTCAAAATCCAGCGACCATGGAGCGGCCGTGGATGGCCCGCTCAAAAGGTGCGTGGGGCGTGGTGTTTTTGGACGACCGTTCCGGCTGCCCATGTAATGAATTGATTAAGTAAAACTCATCTGTTTTCGCTTTTAAAAACTGAGGACTAAAATACCCGTTTAGAAAAAGATCCATATAAGTGTAGCCTAGGCCAGCAATCCTCGGAGCGTCCGTTCTCCTGGACAAGTCTGGGCTTAACCATTACAGGCTTATTAAATGACGCTATAGAATAGAATCATTAATTTTATCCCGCAGGAGCGACCGTGGCCGAATTAAAGATTTGATAGGTCATTTTTGGACAATTCTGACAGCACTATAAGCACGGACATGCGCAAAGTAATGCATGTATTCCAAACAGAGAGGAGTGTTTGGAATAAAGTGTTTACATGGTCAATTCCGATTGGTATATCCCGATTCAAACGGTCTATACCACCCCTCCTAACCCGAATGAAAATTCATTCGGGTCAGACTGGAATGGAATATTCTATTCCAATTGAGGTGTTTACATGAGCATTTCTATTCTGAATGAATTCATCCATTCATTCATTCCGAATAGAAGTGTATTCATTCCGAATGAAACTGTCCATGTACCCGCAGCCAGTGTGAGTTGACTGTACAACTAGTTGCTTAATCCTTTCTCCACATCTACAGGTTAGAGTTAGCATCAGTGTGAGTTGACTGTACAACTAGTTGCTTAATCCTTTCTCCACATCTACAGGTTCCAGGAGGTGAACCCCAACCCCTTCAGCAAGACTCTGATTGGCCGGAGCTACGAGGGACGTCCTCTCAATGTTCTGAAGGTACGTCCTAACCCCATGTGAAAAACCTGATGATTTAACTTCAGCTTGTATTTGGATTCAAAGCCATACTAGGTTTAGTAACTTTACTATTTCCTTAAGTAGTGTCTAAGTATGGAACATGCGTAGACACAATGCTGCGTATTACCCAAAACAAATAGTAGGCCTATGCAGACACCTTGTTAGGATTCTGGTACAGTGGTGGAAAGTAACTAAGTACATTGACTTAGGTACTGTGCTTAAGTACAATTTTGAGGTATTTTTTATTTCACTTGAGTATTTCCAATACTTTTACTCCACTACATCTCAGAATATCCAAATATTGTACTTTTACTCCACTATAATTAGTTGAAAACTTTAGTTACTTGGTATATTTTGATTTTCTTTTGATGATTATTACAAAACATGCAATAACCATTTCAGCCCTATACATTTTTTTGGCCGTTTGAAAATAGCCGATCTACAAGCAATGCGAGCTTGTAGATCTGCAATTTTCAAAATATTTTTATACATTTGAAAACTTGTGAAATGATATATAACCACTCAGTTCTGGCACTGTGATGAAACTAATTTTCAAAATATTTTTATACATTTGAAAACTTGTGAAATGATATATAACCACTCAGTTCTGGCACTGTGATGAAACTAATGTCAGAAAATGAAAGGAATCAAAAGGCAGACTATAAAGAGTCAAGCTTTACAAAATGTAAGTTGTGTAAAAAAAAAAAAAAAAAAAAGTCCAACTAATCTAAGTTGTTAAAAAATGAAAAAAGTTAGACTATACTAAGGTATTATTATTTGTTTAAGTCAGAGTCATAAGTTTACAAAATGTACTAAAGTACAGTGAATGACTGTGATGTCTTTGTCTCCATCACTGAAAAAAACACACATGTAAACAGACGATGCGATCCCACTGGAGTCTTTACTATGATGCTTTCCTTTGCAGGCTGGTGTCCAGAAGATCAGCTGAACATCACCAAGAGTCCTGCAGATCAACTGAACTGTATTTGTCAGCCAACAGTTAGCTCACATGCTTGAGTATCTGTCCAATAACTGAGCGTCCTGGGTTTGATACGAGGTGGTGGGATAGAGTAGTAGGGGGCTGAGTAGATAGCGGGTGGACTAGTGTCATAACTTTTATCAACTGCTAACTGGTTCTCAAAGTCTGGTTTGGGGGCCTCCTGTCGGTCCAAATGGACCCTTACAGGTCTGAAGGGTCCATTTCGACCCCAGGTGCTTCCCCCCAGACCGTATAGTGAGAAACTGCCTATAACTCATTTTAATTCCTGACTTGGTCAGGGAAATGTTTCCTCACAATCTATTGGCTGAAGTGTATCTCTCTATTGTTAAACTTGCGCTTCAGTGGCCAAGAACATGTATTTCCCTGTGCCGTGATGTCTGTACGTTCCAATAAAGATGAACCGCGATGTTTCAATAAAGATGAACCGCGATGTTTCAAGCTGTCTGTCTTGTATATTTACTGACTCAATTCATTCATTGGTGTATATTTTAGTCTATATTATAGTCTCTCTATATTATAGTGTTTTAGTGTCTCTATTATAGTGTTTTATCGCTCTATATTATAGTCTCTCTATATTATAGTGTCACTCTATATTATTGTGTTTTAGTGTGTCTATATTATAGTGTCTTATAGTCTCTCTATATTATAGTCTCTATATTATAATGTCTCTATATTATAGTGTCTCTCTATATTATAGTGTTTAGTGTCTATTATAGTGTTTTAGTGTCGCTATATTATAGTCTCTCTATATTATAGTGTCTCTAAATAGTGTCACTCTATATTATAGTGTTTTAGTGTCTCTAAATAGTGTCTCTCTATATCATGGTGTTTTAGTGTCTCTAAATAGTGTCACTCTATATCATGGTGTTTTAGTGTCTCTAAATAGTGTCTCTCTATATTATGGTGTTTTAGTGTTTCTATATTTTAGTGTGTCTATATTATAGTGTCTTATAGTCTCTCTATATTATAGTGTCTTATAGTCTCTCTATATTATAGTCTCTATATCATGGTGTTTTAGTGTCTCTAAATATTGTCACTCTATATGATGGTGTTTTAGTGTCTCTATATTTTAGTGTGTCTATATTATAGTGTCTTATAGTCTCTCTATATTATAGTGTTTTAGTGTCTCTAAATAGTGTCACTCTATATCATGGTGTTTTAGTGTCTCTAAATAGTGTCTCTCTATATTATGGTGTTTTCGTGTTTCTATATTTTAGTGTGTCTATATTATAGTGTCTTATAGTCTCTCTATATTATAGTGTCTTATAGTCTCTCTATATTATAGTCTCTATATTATAGTGTCTCTATATTATAGTGTCTTATAGTCTCTCTATATTATAGTGTCTTATAGTCTCTCTATATTATAGTCTCTATATCATAGTGTTTTAGTGTCTCTAAATATTGTCACTCTATATTATAGTGTTTTAGTGTCTCTATATTATAGTCTCTATATCATAGTGTTTTAGTGTCTCTAAATATTGTCACTCTATATCATAGTGTTTTAGTGTCTATAATATAGTGTCTTATAGTCTCTCTATATTATAGTGTTTTAGTGTCTCTATTATAGTGTTTTATCGCTCTATATTATAGTCTCTCTATATTATAGTGTTTTAGTGTCTCTAAATATTGTCTCTCTATATCATAGTGTTTTAGTGTCTCTATATTATAGTCTCTCTATATCATAGTGTTTTAGTGTCTCTAAATAGTGTCACTCTATATCATAGTGTTTTAGTGTCTCTAAATAGTGTCTCTCTATATCATAGTGTTATAGTGTCACTCTATATTATAGTGTTTTAGTGTCTCTATAGATGGGTTTCCGCGCGACGTCATCACAGAGCAGAGTCCGCAATCTGCGCATGCGCGGGGGAGAACGAACCGGAAGCGCCATTCACTCTATTGTTATTTTCGGGATTTAGATAGGCATAATGCTGCTATTATAGGCATAATGCTGCTATTATATACAAACAGATCCAACTTCCGACAAATCATTTTTATTGAGTAAAGAAGATATTACAAACTGCATCATTTAATCTACTTTCATTAAACCTGGTGAAGACCATTTATTTTATGGGTAATAGGGTATAGGATATTTTTAGGGTAATAGCGCCCTCTACAGTCTCATCCCGCCACTGCGCGCGCATCATCCTCTCATGTTTACAAACAGGAAACCCATCTATATTATAGTCTCTATATCATAGTGTTTTAGTGTCTCTAAATATTGTCACTCTATATTATAGTGTTTTAGTGTCTCTATATTATAGTCTCTATATCATAGTGTTTTAGTGTCTCTAAATATTGTCACTCTATATCATAGTGTTTTAGTGTCTATAATATAGTGTCTTATAGTCTCTCTATATTATAGTGTCTCTATTATAGTGTTTTATCGCTCTATATTATAGTCTCTCTATATTATAGTGTCTCTAAATAGTGTCACTCTATATTATAGTGTTTTAGTGTCTCTAAATAGTGTCACTCTATATTATGGTGTTTTAGTGTTTCTATATTTTAGTGTGTCTATATTATAGTGTCTTATAGTCTCTCTATATTATAGTGTCTTATAGTCTCTCTATATTATAGTCTCTATATTATAGAGACAGTTTTAGTGTCTCTATTATAGTGTTTTATCGCTCTATATTATAGTCTCTCTATATTATAGTGTCTCTAAATAGTGTCACTCTATATTATAGTGTTTTAGTGTCTCTAAATAGTGTCACTCTATATTATGGTGTTTTAGTGTTTCTATATTTTAGTGTGTCTATATTATAGTGTCTTATAGTCTCTCTATATTATAGTGTCTTATAGTCTCTCTATATTATAGTCTCTATATTATAGTGTCTCTATATTATAGTGTCTCTCTATATTATAGTGTTTGGTGTCTCTATTATAGTGTTTTAGTGTCGCTATATTATAGTGTCTCTAAATAGTGTCACTCTATATTATAGTGTCTCTCTATATTATAGTGTTTAGTGTCTATATTATAGTGTCTCTATATTCTCTCTATATCATAGTGTTAGTGTCTCTATATCATAGTGTCCCTAAATATTATAGTGTCGCTCTAAATTATAGTGTTAGTGTCTCTATTATCCTCTCTTGCTCCACCCCTTGTTCTCTCTAGCTCCACCCCTTCCTCCCTCTAGCTAGCACCGCCCCTTCCTCGCACTAGCTCCGCCCCTTCCTCTCTCTAGCTCCACCCTTTCCTCTCTGGTTCCACCCCTCTAGCCCCTTTCTATCTAGCTCCGTCTCTTCCTCTCTGGCTCCGCCCATCTAGCCCCACCCCTTCCTCTCTCTAGCTCCACCCCTTCCTCTCTCTAGCTCCACCCCTTCTGGCTCCACCGTTTCCTCTCTCTAGCTCCACCCCTTCCTCTCTCTAGCTCCGCCCCTTCCTCCCTCGCTCTGTAAGATTTCAGCTGCCCGTTTATATCTTTTCTATAACCCCTCCGCTTTATTGTCTGGAAACCACGGGGGGAGAGAAGCCCCCGCGCCCACTCCCCACACCCACTTGAGTGAGTAACCTACTAACCGACACAGGGACCTTCGTCAGTAACCCTACAAGGGGCCGGTCAACTAGTCCTAGCCATGCTAGTCCTTGTGCCCATGACTTAGTCCACTACGCCATCAGTAGCCCTGAGAGTCACTGCTTTCTGTGTTGCTTTTAAGGGTTTCTGGGTGTGTGGGTTCAAACCTCACTCACTCCTTACCCTGAACCTCTTCTCTAAAGGAAAGGTTCAGGGTAAAGAGTGAGTGGGGTTTGAACTCACGGCCTTGGGGTTTGAACTCACAGCCTTTGGATATGTAGGCAATGTGTCTACACACTGAGCCATCAACTGGATTGACATGACATGGTCTTCATTCCTCTTTGAGGAACAACACACAACAATAATAATAATTTAAAAAAAAAACTTTTAACAGCATAATATTGTGTCTATGGTTTGTTGTGCTGCTGTCTAGATGTTTGAATGTTTATGAACCACAATGGGAACAAGCCTCTGCCTTTTCTGTCATCTATTTGGCCTTTGATCCATGGTAAGGTTCAGTGGCTCGGTGGACTAAAAGCCTGCCTGAGGCACAGAAGGTTACAGGTTCAATTCCTGTCCATGACATTGTATGAAAATATCTCCAACATCTTGACAAATTTGGAATAAATATTTATATTCTAAACGTTTTAAATATAAATCTTTCTCATGGGGTACCCTGACACTATATCTTTCCACATGGGGGTCCTTGACAAGAATATGTTTTAGAATCAGCATTTTAAAGACATGGTTGTAGGTGAATGGATAAAGTGGCTGACTTGTGAGTCAGAGGTTACTGGTTCAAGGCCCGCTTATGGCAGTATGTCAGGGTGTCCCTGTGCAACACTTTTAAAACAAATAGGTATTATTATTAATGTAATAAAGGTTCTGTATGTTATTTTCAGTGATGGAGACAAACCGCACAGACATTCACTGTACTTTAGTACATTTTGTAAACTTATGACTGACTTAAACAAATAATAATACCTTAGTATAGGCAGACTTTTTTCATTTTTTTAACAACTATAGTCAGACTTTATTTTTTACACAACTTACATTTACTAAAGCTTGACTCTGACTTGGTATAGTCTGCCTTTTGTTTCCTTTCATTTCTGACTGTTTTTTGACCCCTATCTAGTCCTACTTCATACTTTTAGCTACAAACTCCGTTCCAACTCTACAACATTCGGCGTACTTAGGACATATCGGCTACCATTTACATTGTTGAAAACAATTGTAATTTCAGAGATATTTCACTTTTAATTGCTAAAAATACCTGAGACCTTTAAAACCTTAAACCTTTAGAACCTTAGGCCTTTAGAGCCTTTAGAACCTTTAGAACCTTTAGACCCTTTATAACCATGAACCTTTATAACCTTGCACATTGCAGAACTTCCCATTTAAAGTTTTCGAATGCAAACAAATTCTTTGAAAATAGCAGATCTACAAGCTCATTGTGAGCTTGTAGATGTGCTATTTTCAAATGGCTGAAATGTATATAGGGCTGAAGTGGTTAATGTATGTTTTGTAATACAAATACAAATCTACAAAGTAATTAGTAACTAAAGTTTTCAAATAATTGTAGTGGAGTAAAAGTACAATATTTTCCTCTGAGATGTAGTGAAGTAGAAGTAAAAGTACTGAAAACTGGAAATGCTCCCGTAAAGTGAACATACCTCAAAATTGTACTTATGTGCAGTACTTGAGTAAATGTACTTAGTTACTTTACACCACTGGTTATGGATTATGGGTGTGCGCGTGCACAAACACGGATACCCGAGAGGGCAACATTGAATTTTACAAAAGAGCTCGGGCATTGGCATCATCATATTCACTTCCTGTAAAAATCAATGGGTGCAGCAGCTGCATGACAAGAAAAAGGTCACAGGTTCAACTCCCGGCCTTGCCAGGGCGTCCCTAAGAAACACACTTAAAACCTACCTGCTCCTCTGTGGACAGAGATCAGCTGGGTAATGGTAAAAACTGCATTTCCCCCCCCCATGGGGTAAAATAGATCCCTAACTGCACAGGACAGCATTTTTTATGTGGCCGTTTACCTCCTGGACTTTTTGTTGCTGTCGGGCAGAAACCTCTTATCTCCATATTCAAACTTTTTGAGCTTTTTCTGTAAATTAACGTCCTACTTGATCACACTACAGCGTCACACAAAAGCATCAAAAGTAGCAGATCTACAAGCTCGAAACGCGGCGCGAAGCGACGCGTTTCGAGCTTGTAGATCTGCTACTTTAGCTATTTTTTTATTTGAATCCTGAAAAGACATGAGGTTTCCACCCGACAGAGACGATATATTGTTTTACCTTCAGTGATGGAGACAAACTGTACAGATGTTTCAGTAATGAAGTACATTTCGGATACTTGTGACTTCCACTCCACCACAAATATTGTACTTTTTAAGTTTTGACTCCACTGCATTTCTAGGGAGGGATCAATTAATATTATGAATTAACCACTCATCTACCTATTTCCTAGTACTCAAAAGAACAAATTACAAAGTGCATTTTAAAATAAAATAAAAAAGGAAGCGCTGCCTGGGTTCAATCACAGTGGCTCAAAACAGGTAACCTGACTCCGCCAGATGGGGGCGGTATTGACTTCCCTGTGAAACAAATGTGACGCAAGCTTCTTCCATCTGGCCGAGTCAGGTTATAAAACAGGTGCTCTTCAGTGGAACAGGTATAGGAATAGAAGCAAAATAAACCAAAGTTCTGCTTGTGGTGAGGCAGACTAAGGAAAAAATACTGAGGCACTGTCTTCAGGTGAAGAATATAATATACAGTATGGGTTTATTGCAGATGAGCAAGGCAACATGTTTCGACTCTCATGTCTTCAACAGGGTCTTGTTACAAAGTGCATTTTTCTTATTAACATCAAAGCATTGCTGTATTAAAACGTTTGGACATTTTCCAAAACCATTTTCAACAATTATCCATAATATTGAGAATAGCAGATCTACAAGCCCACGTGTCACATCGCGACATCTTGTGAGCTTGTAGATCTGTTATTTTCACATTTGAAATAAATGTACGTTGTTACTGTCCACCGCTGCAGAAACCTGATTTATACTCTGTCTTACAATGGTGTCGCTTGTCAAAACACAGATCTACAAGCTCACAACGCGTCGCTATTGTTAGTACTCTTTTTACTTTTCTTTGGTCTTCCACAGACAACCTTTAACACTTTCACTTTTTTTCACTTCACTTTTTTTCCCTAGTGACAATAATCTGTTATTGTCACTAGGGAAAAAAATGTCACGTCGCGATTCATGTGCTTGTAGATCAGTTTGCTTCTGTGCGACACCCTTGTACAACAAAGTAGGTCATTAATTTATGACACATAATAATATAGATATTTAATAGAGAATGAAAGGCAACATCAAATACATTGTCAAAAATGAGAGCCAGTTTTTCCTAATGTCTAAGCCCTCCCATACATGAAATGGATTATTATTATTTTTTATATGTTTATTTGACAGGGACAATACAAAAAAACAATGAATTAAGTTATAAAAACATGAAACCGTTGCAATCGTATATGGGGTTTATAGCCGAGGCTAATTTGCGACCCCAGTCCATGGTTAGACCTTTCTATACAAATATCTACCTAGTAAAACATTCTGTTACAAAAAGGACATGCATGAAGCTCTAATCTTAACAAGTACAATAACAATAACATTCCCAAATTACATTCATGAAAGCAGTGACATTAACGTTTAAAAACGTGCCTAACATTAGTGTTCACAGCTTTGGTTTGGTTTTAACCAGTTCTTAACCTTATCATTAAATATTTTGAGATCAGTTTGTCTTTTTATTTCAGTTGGTAGGGCATTCCACAAGTGTATCCCTTTCACTGAATAAGATGACTGACCAAAAGTTATTTAAATTAAGTTAAATTAAAGGAGAAATCCGGACATTTTAAGTGTTATCTTTGATGATCTTAGCTAATGCTAATGCCGAACGAGCTAACGCTGTTTGCTTATTTCTCTCCCTGGCAACACCGAGTTGCCAGGTTCTGGGAGAGAAACAAGCAACCAGCGTTAGCTCGTTCGGCATTAGCCTCTCAGGAACTTTCAGTGCATGTTTGAGTATCATGAGACTCTACAATGAGTAGTAGTAGAGAAAAAAATAACTTTGCATCGGTTATAATAGACGAATTTCTCTTAGGCACGCGCTCCCATTATGCCAACGGAGGGGGTCGAAAAAATGACGACACAGGACTCTCTGAAATAACTCAACGTCCCTTTCAAGGATGGTGAGTGATAAGCGACACATCAGAGATAACACTTAAAATGTCCGGATTTCTCCTTTAACATATTTTACTGCAAAAGCTTCCACATAATAGAACAAACAAATTGCAATATCTTAATACAGTGGTTGTCAAGTCAAGTTCTTTGTGAGCTAGGGACCTAACACATTGGTTCTCAAAGTGGGGTCCGGGGACCCCCAGGGGTCCTTGGGGGGTACCAGGGGGTCCCCAGCAAAACGTGTTAATATAGCGTCACAAAATGTTTTACCTTTTATACTTTGGCTATT
Organism: Gymnoscopelus braueri; assembly: GCF_963280865.1. NCBI lineage: Eukaryota > Metazoa > Chordata > Actinopteri > Myctophiformes > Myctophidae > Gymnoscopelus > Gymnoscopelus braueri. Next base: position 3,534,254 of record NC_137621.1, on the reverse strand, counting down.
CAAAAATAGCAGATCTACAAGCTCATAGCGCGGCACCGAGTGCCGCGCTATGAGCTTGTAGATCTGCTATTTTTGAAAAATCGTGAAAATGTGTGCAAACCTTTGAATATATATTTTTTTTTAAAGCAAACATTTGTAACTCAAATCTTTGCTTCTGGGGGGGGGGTCCCTGGAACAAAATATTTGAGATGGGGGTCCGGGGCCAAATACATATCATTTTGGGGTCCTTGGCATGAAAAAGTTTGAGAACCACTGACCTAACAAACACGGTTTGTTTTTCCAATGCATTTTTTTTTTTACACCCAATCTACAAGGTCACATCGCATTGCATTGTAACCCAAGGGTTAAAGTGGTTTAACTGCATTACCTTATTTGGCTGGAGACCCCCTAAAACCCCCTCAAGGACCCCTGGGGGTCTCCGGAACCAACTTTAGGAACCACCGTCTTAATGGAAATAGATCTAGTCATTTGAACACATACCTACCGATTGTCACAAAGGGACTCGGGATGCAACGGTAGGACACAAAATGCTGCAAATGTCTTTATATTATTAATGCTTATTGTAGTTCTTCTTGGTCAGCTCCTCTAGAACCATTATACATTGGTTATTAACGCACATCATTTCATGACTGACCATCGTGTGTCATTCAGACATTTTGCTTTGTTACAAAAAACATCAGAAATGCAAATAGCCGAGGTGTTGTGCGCGTCAAAAGTAAACATTTCCGTTGGAATCTGATTATTTCATTCTTAAAAAGAAAATGTTGTCCATGTAAACACAGTCCATGAGTGGCAATATATTTGCCATTAGGCTAATATTGTGTGTGTGTGTGTGTGTGTGTGTGTGTGTGTGTGTGTGTGTGTTATTTAATAATTTGAATTCCTTGTGAACCAAGAACTTAATTTTCATAAATAATACACAAATGAATCATACAAATGAATTTGTTAACACATTCCATGCCAGAGTTTAATCTCATAATGTACTCACCAGTGCCAGCGTTTTATTGTTGTTTTTTTGTTTTTATCATGTCGCCACAGACCTCGCTAAATAAGTTAAAAGTGCGCGTTCATTTGGTTCTAAACACACAGCGGATCCGTGAGAAACGTCCAGCGAAAACAGTTTCCAAATGCGAGCCGCCATCTTGAAGCTACAGCCGATACACGCTAAACAGTGATCAGCGAGGAGAAAAACAACAAACCGAGAAAATCGAGTTTTAAACAGGATCCCAGACAGGAAGCGGATACGATCGAAAAAACCGGAACCCGAATAATTCCATTTCCGACCGAAAACCGGAAACGGAAATGGATCAAAAAAATTCGGAAAGTGCACCTTGGGCGATTAACATGGGAATCGGCGGTTCGCGTAGATCTACGCGACTGGCACGCTGCGGCTTTAAATAGGTTCGCGTAGATCTACGCGATTGGCATTCAATGTGTTAAAGAAGAAAAGAAAACAATAAGCACACAAAAACAATATTTGAAAATTCGACAGATTCAATTCAGCATCTCCAACATAGACACATGTAGGCTAATGGCACCTCCTTCTCCAGGCTGATGGTCAGACCTACAACAAACACACACAACACAACACAACACAACACAACACCGCTTTACAGTATGTAGGCAGACCGCTGGACTCCATTTGAAAAACACAGGATAGTGGCAAAGTGTGACAATACCACACACACACACACACACACACACACACACACACAGTTCTCTGCTCTACCGGCGATGAATTTGAAGTTGAACATTGTTTGAGCCTGCTGCACTGTGTGGACAGTAATGACGTAAAGTGCATCCATTCTTACCTGTGTTGGCATTGCAGCTGGCAATGAAACTGATGACCAGCGGTAACCTGTTGAACTGCACGATCTGTTGGACACAGAACACACACACACACACACACACACACAATGACAGGGACATTAACAAGTATGGTCTTAACACATTCCACGCCAGAGTTTAATATCATAATGTACTCACCAGTGCCAGCGATTTATTGTTGTTTTTTAGTTTTTTTCACGTCGCCACAGACCTCGCTAAATACCTTAAAATCGCGCGTTAAACTGTTTGTAAACACACAGGGTAGCTGTGTGAGACGCCCAGAGAAGACCGTTTTGATCGGCCATTTTGAAGCTACAGCGGTTTATGTTAAACAGCATCAGCGATGAGAAAAACAACAACCGAGAAAATGGAGATGATGGAGGCGGATGGGAACGAAAATCTCCGGATACGGATATTTCCGTTTCCGGTGGGGCTACAATGAAATGTGTCGTGGCGAACGAGGCCTACAATGAAATGTGAACCTGCGAGAAAAAAAGAAAAAAAAAGACCACTTCGCGTAGATCTACGCGACTGGCACGCTGCGCAATTATTTAAGTTCGTGTAGATCTACGCGATTGGCACGCAATGTGTTAAAGGAAAAGTTCCAAGTAATTTCATCACTAAATGAAAATGCACCGATCATTTTTCTTTAGTTTAGTTTGTTAGATACATTTGGAGGCCGATTCCTTTAACTCATTAAGACCTGAAGCCGATTCTACATGTCTCCTAAATCCCAACAGTTTTCTGAAACACTTGTTTCTATATCAGTGGTGCTCAAACCTTTTCATGTCAAGAAACCCCAAAATGATATGTATTTGGCCGCCGACCCCCATCTCAAAATGTGTTGTTCCAGCGACCCCCCAGAAGCAACGAATTGAGTTAAAAATGTTCGCTTTAAAACAATATATATTCAAAGATTTGCACACATTTTCACGATTTAAAAAAAATAGCAGATCTACAAGCTCGTAGCGCGGCACTCGGTGCCGCGCTATGAGCTTGTAGATCTGTTATTTTTGAATAGCCAAAGTGTAGAATAATGCTTTTTAGCTCAAATCAAGAAGGTCTTAATGGGTTAAAGCCCAATGCATACTACACCAGAACCAGCTACGTGTGTTCTGTTATATACAGACAATATAAAATATAATATATATAATATATATAATATAAAATATAAAAATACAGACAATGTGTCATTCAAAGGTTCTGGTGGCCAGGCTCAGAACTATTGTTCTGTGCTTACTAGTTTGGCAACTGTGAGAGGTCAGATTGATTAAACACTTGACAGTGTTGTTCAGTGTACAGTTTGCAAACAGTACCCTAACACAAAAAAAGCCTTGATGGCTCAGGTCAGGAAGGACGCCTACTGGTTGACAAGAGGTACTGCATGACAGTCAAGGCATTTTTACTGACTAACTAAATAAAAACTAAGCAATGATGACTAAAACTAAGACTAAATACATTGACAATTTCGTCAACAAATAAAAACTAGACTAAAATGTTAGTGAGGGATCTAGTGGAGAAGAGATCCAGTAGAACTAAAAGACAAGTCATTTTATGCTTGGTTGCTCTCTGGTGTGGCGCTCTGAAAATCTACAAGCTCACAATGCATCACTCTGCGCCCTGTTGTGAGCTTGTAGATCAGCTATTTTCAGCATGCAACCAAGTGTAAAATCAGCCATTACAACGCTCATCAAGGCGCCGCCAAAATACATTTTTGTTGACAAATCCTATGATATTTCGTTGACTAAAACTTAAAATATGACTAAAACTAAATGACATTTTATTCAAAAGACTATGATTAAACAAACATTTGCTGTCAAAATTAAGATCAGGAGTGATGTTACCTTTGATGACAGGAACTGTCTGTCGCTACTATAGCATGAAGACCTTCAACACTGTGAACACACACACGCACGCACGCACACGTTACAGGGTTCCCACACATTTTTTACAACGAATTTTCAAAACGTTTCCATAACTGTATACTATAAATATTTTACCCCATTTCCAGGACTATATAAATCATACAGTGCAACAAGGAGACTCTTAAACCAGTGTGCCATCAATGCCCCAAGACAGACTCGAGTGAAGGTGTCACGTGAGAAAAAGAACAGATCTACAAGCTAACAACGTATGGAGTAACACTGCATTTTACCCATCTTTCACGTAATGTTAGACAAAAACTATGTATTTTGTTGCTGTCGGGCAGAAACCTCTCATCTCCGTAGTTTACCTTCTTGTGTATTTTCGTAAATCATACAGAGTCACACAAAAGCATCAAAAGTAGCAGATCTACAAGCTTGAAACGCGGCGCGAAGCGATGCGTTTTGAGCTTGTAGATCTGCTACTTTTGCCATTTTAGAATTTGAATCCTGGACATGTGAGGTTTCCACCCGACAGACACGATAATCAAATGTTTTGGAAAATATTTGGCTAATTTCAAACCTTTTCCAGGCCTGGAAAACTGTTTTTATCATTTCAAAAGATTTCCAGGAATTTCATGACCGTGGGAACCCTGATGTTGACTTATGGGTCTATTTGTGTACATTCTAATAGTGTGCCTTTCACATTGGTTGTAGCGTATTATATCCTTGTTGTCAGCAAGAAACCTCTCCACATTTCATCTTATGTTTTTTCATGAATTCATGATGCCCTAATATTGTATACTTCTTCGTATGACCTAGACGCGCTAAAGTAGCGAAAATAACCGCTCACAAAAGCGTCGCGATTGTGAGTTTTTCCTTGAAGATTTTGAAAACATTTGAATGTTTTTGAAAAGTTTCACCTAAGCTGCTGTGACCATAGCCTACATGGCCTGTAGCTCACATGCCTTGTTCCTCCAGGTTTATCTGAGCTGTCATGGCAGCTTCATGAGAATGGTCCCCATATTTGAAACAACGTTCATCTCCTCCATATAAGCTATATTTTCCATCACATTGCAGCAGCCTCTGAGGAAGAGAGAAAATGCCTGCAATGCTTTCACATCCTCCATTTTGATAGCTTCCCAGGCAAAAGCCTTTTCCATATATGCCGTTGCCATCTTGGTCTCATTCCCAAAATGCTCTTTGAGCAGCTCTTTTGCGCTTCGATAGCCCTGGGATGGAGGCATATGTTGGCAGCTTTGAATCAGGTCTTTTGGATGGCCTTTTGTATATTGTTCAAAGTAATGTAAGCAGTCACTGTAATCGTCAGTCTTTTTCTCCACTCCTCTCTCAAATGCCCTGATAAACATTTCATATTGCAATGGGTCACCATCATGAACTGGAATGTCTCTTGGTGGTAAAGTGGAGATTTTGCTTAACCAGTAAAGCAGTTATTTCATTCCGTCTTCGTAGCACATTGCAAATATCACCTGCAGGGGGTGTAATGTGAGTGACATGACCTCGATCATTCTTTTTCCCATGAACCTGTACATTTTCAGTTTGCACATTTTGATTTGTTATATTTTCGGTTTGAACATTCTGCCTGGGGAGAGAGTATTGCATTAGAGGAGTCATGTAATGAGCTTTGGCAGATTTTTCATGAAGTGGTTGTTTTGGCCTCACAACCTGTGGCTGGGAGGGGGGCTTTGTGGTTTCCATTGTCAGATTTCCTTTTTGTGGAGTTTGATCAGGTAAGTATGTATTTGCATTTGGGTTGAATGGGGTTGTTTCCTTTGGAGCAGCAGCTCCTTTCTTTGAGTTTGTCCCACTTGACACTCTTGATGAGTTCCTTGGGCCCATGGTTTCCAGTACATGGGCTGTTGCTGCTGCCAGCTGAGTCTCCATTTCCAGTTGCTCCTTTTGCATTCTGAGTTGTTCCTGTTGTGCTTCAATTTCATGTTTTTTTTGTGTAAGGCAGCCACCTGTTCCATGAGAGCAGCCTTTTCAGCCTGAGCTATGGTGAGAGCAGATGAAGTTGAAGATGCTTTTGATGCAGTGGATTTGTGTGTGGATTTTGAAACATTTGATATACTGTCATGGGGTCCAATATCATCAGAACTCAACATTTCACTTTCAGCAGTGACCGGTGTTTGTGGCTCCTTTTTAACAGGGACATGTATTGGTGGTTCCTTCTGAACAATGACATGCATTTGCTGTTTCACCTCGTTTCGCCACAGGTGTACATCCTGTACAATACCTTCCAGAATATCAATTTTTGGTTGAAACCATGCATTTTGCCTTGCAACATCCTCCTCAGGTAATGGCAAAACCACCAATGATGAATGACCCTTGCTTCATCACACAGTTTAATTCATCCAAATGACCTTTTACTGCATTAACATTTTCATTTGAGTTCATGAGCTCTTTCAATGTCTCTCTGGATTTAGCAGCCTTTTGAACACACAAATGTATTGTCTTCTGACAGTTTTCAATCATCATTTCCAAGCCTTTTGAGGTATGTTTTACAACTCTTTTCAGGATCCTGTCCAATGTCGCCAACTTGTGGCTGGGCATCGCCATTGCCAACAGACATGATTGTTCAATTCACAGTTTTCCAACAGCGTCTGTCTTCACAACTCACCCAGTAGAGCTGCACAGGTGTTTCCAGTTTTAGGTGTATTTATTGTAGTTTGCAGTAGTTAACATACCAGTGAATATATTGCAGTGTCATTTCTGAAGTGAATCACTGTATTGTGGTTCTGTCGGTCTGCTTCTCTCCTTTCTACTGGTAAAAACGGTGTGGCTCCTCACCAACGTGTGTCCTCTGTCCTATGATCTACCTAATCAGTGCACCTGTGACCCCTTAAATAACCACCCAGTGCTGTCCAAACTAGAGCCCGCCACCCAGTGTCCAAAAGTAATAATGCCAAACTACCAAATCATATAACGCCATCGAAATGGCTCCTCCACCTAGTATGTCGAGGCGATGATCTCGCATCGTCTTCAGCACCTGGTCCATACGACCACACTGGAACAGTGTTCGGAAGTTTCAGGTGCCCACTCCTGTGTTGGCCTTGGTGTTGAAGATCACGGGAAAGAAAGAAAGAAATAAAGGAAGCAAGAAAGCAAGAAAGCAAGATCATACAGATAATTTGTGGTACAGTTGATTAGTTACAAAATATCCGTAGGCAGATTTAACAGAACTGATGATTTACGTACACATCATGATTTGATTTACACGCATATAGTGTGTAAATATGTATGTATTTTTTTTGTGTGTATACAGACTTTGGTAGAGGTTTGGATTGTGTCGTTACCTTGCCATGATGTAACTCCAAAGGTCACTGCAGATCAACAGCAAAATTAAACATATATTACAAACAAACAAACAGATATTACATATATTACAATATATTACAAACAGAAGTGATACTCAGGCGTCTTCTTCTTTCGTGTATCATCATCAGATGTCCAGCTCAATGACGTGCAGCCACGCCCTCGTCTCAGGTCCCACATAAAAGAGACCGGCCTCCGATGGTGGTCTGCACAGGACACAGAGGTGATTAGGTGATCAGCACTCTGCATAAGCATACTGTGCAGTCTGTCAGGCCCAAACTGTGGGAGGAGTAGCGGGCAAAATAACGTTTATCTAGAATAAAAGAAGAATAAAGTCGGAAGATTACTATAGTCCACACCAGTGTTGGGCAGGAACAAATTAATGATAATATATTACTGTAATATTATTACTTTTCCCAGTAACAAGTAAAGTAAGGTCTCTCACTAACGCTTAGTATGTCGAGGCGATAATCTCTCATCGTCTTCAGCACCTGGTCCATACGACCACACTGGAACAGTATTCGGACGTTTCAGGTGCCCACTCTTGTGTTGGCCTTGGTGTTGAAGATCACGGGAAAGAAAGAAAGCAATAAAGCATCAGGAGCTCAGCGAGGTACAGTGGCCGTTACTAGCCCGTCTAAAGATTTAAAAGACAATAAAAGGACCTTAAAATCCCTTGTAAAATTGACAGAGAGCCAGTGAAGTGAGGCAATACGTTTACTGTATACATATACTGTATCCTGTCACAATTAGGAATGGGAAGATAATCGTTATCATTAAAATTTTCAGTTTCAGTTTCATTTCCAATGTTATCCAATCAGGATAGAGAACTCAATCAGGATATAGATTAACTCTATAACTGCCAAAGACGTTTATAAACGTCTTTGAGAAATTAGCTGTTGCCTGCCAAAGACGTTTAAAAACGTCCTAAAAAAAAATATATATATATATATTCTAAAAAGATTCTCTAATTATTTAGTATTGACACCTTTTCGATATTCCAAACGAATAAGGAGATAACAATTTCCAAAGATTTGCTGCTCCATCCACTTCAATGTTAAAATTGAAACAGACAAACAATTCACAATGTTTTTTGGTTTGAAACCACTGGTTTTGAGCTATTTTCAAACATCAAACAACACATGACAACAAGGTCAAATTGACCTCGTTGACATTTGTGAAACCACACCCGAATCTCATCTGTGATTAGAAATTTTCTGGGGATCAATCATACTTGAGAAAAATATTTTGTGGCTATGCGAAAAGGTACCAAAATCGGTCAAAACCCTGGCAGAGGCTACAGACTGTTCTGAAAAAACTCTGGCAGGGTAAGAGTTAAACAAGTGAAATTGGAAGTGATGACACCAAGAAATGAGCAGGCAAAATTGGAACTGGAACACTATAAAAATGAAGCTTAAAAATGGGTACTTTCTCCTGATTGGCTGAGATGTTGACACCTACCGGAAAATGTATTTTCTGTTTTTTAAAGAGCTGGAGAGACGGGGAGACTCCCGTTACTGAACAAAGACTCTATAGCAATGATTACTGATCAGAATATAGTGCTTTAACCTTTTAACAAAATACTTTTTGTTTTAACCCAAAAATATCACCGATCAGCAGCTGGTGCTGCCATCAGCAGCACCAGCAGAGGGGGAACCCTCTAACCATCTCGGAGAGAGAAGTGCGTACAGCCTTCACACGGGTCAACATCCACAAGGCAGCCGGACCTGATGGGATTCCAGGCCGGGTCCTTAAGACATGTGCAGACCAGCTGGCGGGTGTCTTCGCTGACATCTTTAACCTCTCCCTCTCCCTGGCTGTGGTCCCTGCAGGGTTCAAAATGTCAACCATTGTGCCCATTCCCAAAAAGGCCAAAGTGACATGCCTGAACGACTGGAGACCTGTTGCTCTCACCCCGATCGTCAGCAAGTGTTTCGAGAAACTGGTGAGGGAATACATCAGCTCCACGCTACCTACCTCGCTGGATCCGTGGCAGTATGCATACCGCAAAAACAGATCCACCGACGACGCTATTGCCATGGCTCTCCACACCGTCCTCTCGCACATGGACAACAAGCTGCTGAAGGACAAATATGTACGTATGCTGTTCGTGGACTACAGCTCAGCATTCAACACCATTGTCCCAGCAATACTTGACAAAAAGCTCAGAGACCTAGGGCTACACCCAAGCATGTGCGACTGGATACAGGACTTCTTGTCCAACCGACATCAGGTGGTGAGAATGGGCAGCATCACATCCGACCCCCTGACCCTCAACACCGGAGCACCCCAGGGATGCGTGCTGAGCCCTCTCCTCTACTCCCTGTACACGTATGACTGCATAGCCACACATGTCTCCAACACCATCATAAAGTACGCGGACGACACGACAGTGATAGGCCGAATCGTCAACAACGACGAGTCTGACTACAGAGAGGAGATCAAATCACTGGCACACTGGTGCCGGGAGAACAACCTCTCTCTTAACGTCGACAAGACCAAAGAACTGATCGTGGACTTCAGGAGGCCGCGGAGAGACCATGCGCCCATCCTCATCGACGGTGCTGCAGTGGAAAGGGTCAGCGAGTTCAAGTTCCTCGGAGTACACATCGAGGAGGACCTCAAATGGGAGACGCACTCCACACACGTGAGGAAAAAGGCTCAGCAGCGACTGTACTGGCTCCGCCGCCTGAAGAAGCTCGGAGTAGGACGTCGCATCCTCAGGCTGTATTACAACAGTTCTGTTGAAGGCATCCTAACAGGCTGTGTCACGGCCTGGTACGGGAACTGCACTGCCCGAGAAAAGATCAGCCTACAACGAGTAGTGCGATCGGCAGAGCGGATAATGGGAATCGAGCTCCCAGCGCTCCAGGAACTGTACAAAAAGCGGTGCGTGGTCAAAGCCAAGCGCATCATCAAGGACAAGCACCACCCAAGTCACAGACTGTTCAACCCCCTACAACGACCGCGACCGGGCAAGGGGCTCTACCGCAGTATCAAGAGTTCCACCACCAGGTTTTGGTGTAGTTTCATTCCAGCTGCTGTCAGAATGCTGAATGGGGCATAAGCCTGGATGAGGCATGGGCCTTGTTCAGCAGCCTGACAGCAGGCGGCGCAGACTTTTCTGGCTCTTCCTGAACACACCTGTGGATTATACCAGGGACAATGACTTGGACTTTAGCCCCCCCTCGGACACACCTGTGGACTACACCAGGTACAAATGACTTTTTGTTGCACTCCCTCATGGAGCTACTTGCGGATTATACTAGGGTCAGTCCACTCTAGGTGGACACGCACTGACCTTTTGCACCTTAAGCCCTTGTATAAGCCCCTCAACACCGGAGCACCCCAGGGATGCGTGCTGAGCCCTCTCCTCTACTCCCTGTACACGTATGACTGCATAGCCACACATGTCTCCAACACCATCATAAAGTACGCGGACGACACGACAGTGATAGGCCGAATCGTCAACAACGACGAGTCTGACTACAGAGAGGAGATCAAATCACTGGCACACTGGTGCCGTGAGAACAACCTCTCTCTTAACGTCGACAAGACCAAAGAACTGATCGTGGACTTCAGGAGGCCGCGGAGAGACCATGCGCCCATCCTCATCGACGGTGCTGCAGTGGAAAGGGTCAGCGAGTTCAAGTTCCTCGGAGTACACATCGAGGAGGACCTCAAATGGGAGACGCACTCCACACACGTGAGGAAAAAGGCTCAGCAGCGACTGTACTGGCTCCGCCGCCTGAAGAAGCTCGGAGTAGGACGTCGCATCCTCAGGCTGTACTACAACAGTTCTGTTGAAGGCATCCTAACAGGCTGTGTCACGGCCTGGTACGGGAACTGCACTGCCCGAGAAAAGGTCAGCCTACAACGAGTAGTGCGATCGGCAGAGCGGATAATGGGAATCGAGCTCCCAGCGCTCCAGGAACTGTACAAAAAGCGGTGCGTGGTCAAAGCCAAGCGCATCATCAAGGACAAGCACCACCCAAGTCACAGACTGTTCAACCCCCTACAACGACCGCGACCGGGCAAGGGGCTCTACCGCAGTATCAAGAGTTCCACCACCAGATTTTGGTGTAGTTTCAATCCAGCTGCTGTCAGAATGCTGAATGGGGCATAAGCCTGGATGAGTTCAGCAGCCTGACAGCAGGCGGCGCAGACTTTTCTGGCTCTTCCTGAACACACCTGTGGATTATACCAGGGACAATGACTTGGACTTTAGCCCCCCCCTCGGACACACCTGTGGACTACACCAGGTACAAATGACTTTTTGTTGCACTCCCTCATGGAGCTACATGCGGATTATACTAGGGTCAGTCCACTCTAGGTGGACACGCACTGACCTTTTGCACCTTAATCCCTTGTATAACGCACTGACTTTTTTTGGGTCTTTTTATTGTGCTCCTTATCCTCTAAGCACCTTAACGTCCTTTGTCTATCATGCACAGTATAAGTATAACATGCACAGTATACAATACATTGCTGCTATGCTCAGGCACCTTAGTTTAGTTTTTTAGTTTTTTTTATTATCTCAGGTAATTTGTAAATATGTAGATAACTTGTCTGGCCTTCTGTTGCTCTCTTGTTTTTGATCTCCTTCCCACATGCCCCCCACCCTCTTCTTCTCCCCCCCCCCCCCCCTCTTCTTTCTATGGAAACTAACGTTGCGATGGGAACGATGTACAAAAAAGAATTTCACCCACTTTTTTACCTTGTAAACCTGTGATGTGACAATAAAACTGATTCTGATTCTGATTCTGATAACGCACTGACTTTTTTTTGGTCTTTTTTTATTGTGCTCCTTTTCCTCTAAGCACCTTAACGTCCATTGTCTATCATGCACAGTATAAGTATAACATGCACAGTATACAATACATTGCTGCTATGCTCAGGCACCTTAGTTTAGTTTTTTTAGTTTTTTTATCATCTCAGGTAATTTGTAAATATGTAGATAACTTGTCTGGCCTTCTGTTGCTCTCTTGTTTTGATCTCCTTCCCACCTGCCCCCCACCCTCTTCTTCTCCCCCCCCCTCTTCTTTCTATGGAAACTTAACGTTGCGATGGGAACGATGTACAAAAAAGAATTTCACCCACTTTTTTACCTTGTAAACCTGTGATGTGACAATAAAACTGATTCTGATTCTGATTCTATCACTACCCTACCTTTAAATATTCAACCGTATCTTAACCAACATATTCCCCTGTTATCAGCAAGTATGTTATGTTTCTTGTGTATCCTTTTCTTTCAATACTCATCACACCTGGACAGGAAATACATTATTTCACACATTTATGTGGCAGTGTCACATTGGTACTCCAACATCTCAATGTCACTGAAGACTAAGCTTCAAACCTCCCAAAACAAACTGATTCGACTGCTTCTCGGCCTGGGGCCCATGACCCACCTTTCTCCAACTCATTTTGCTAGCCTAGGCTGGCTCAGGGTAGAAGACCGGGTTAAACAACTACAAATGGGATTGGTCTTCAAAATTGTAAATGAAAATTTGCCCGAAATTTCCCCTGTACCCGTATATCTGACTAAAAACCTCCAAAAAGTTAGCGACACCCACAGTCACAAAACTAGAGGGAGCGATAACAACGATCTGGTACCACCCACCCATAAAACAGACATGGGCAGATTCTCCTTCTACAGCACTGCCCCCATCCCTCAAAAAAAAATCACACCCAGTGTGAGTAAGCGGTGCCTACTCTGTTTGATGAGTGGGCGCTGGCATTCAGGCGGTACACATCTATTTGATGTGTGGGCGCTGGCCAAGTATTTTTACTCATTTTAACTATGTTTAAGTAGTTTTGCTAATTTTAACAACCTTTAAGTATTTTTACTCATTTGAGTACTACTGAGTATTTTTACTCAATTTAAGTACTCTTAAGTATTGTTACTCAATGTATTTACTTTAAAGGAGGAGTTCACCCAAAAAATTACTTATTTTCTATCAATTGCACACCCCATGAAGCCTTGAATTCATGGATTTATTTTTGTTTTTGTGGCATTCCTAAGCCAATAATTTGATTATAATAAATTTGTCCCCATTGATTCCGGTAGGAGACACAAATGCATTTGTGTCTCCTACCGGAATCAATGGGGCTAAATTTATTATAATCAAATAATAAAGGAAGGAATGCGACAAAAACAAAAAAATATCCATGAATTCAAGGCTCCATGGGGTGAGTAATCCATAGAAAAAAAGGTATTTTGGGGGTGAACTACTCCTTTAAATTATTTTTAGTCACTTTATTTACTTTAAAGTATTTTTTACTAATTTTTACAACTTTTAAGAATTTTTACTCTTTTTATCAACTTTTAAGTATTTTACTATTTTTTTCAACTTTTAAGTATTTTTACTCATTTTGAGTACTTTTAAGTATTTTTACTCATTTTGAGTACTTTTAAGTATTTTTACTCAATATAAGTACTCTTAAGTATTTTTACTCAAGGTATTTACTTTTAAATATTTGTACTCTATTTACTTTTAATTTGTGTGTGTGTGTGTGTGTGTGTGTGTGTGTGTGTGTGTGTGTGTGTGTGTGTGTGTGTGTGAGTGTGTGAGTGTGTGAGTGTGTGTGTGTGTGTGTGTGTGTGTGAGTGTGTGTGTGTGTGCATCTTTGTGTTGCAATCAGCTGCAGCTGCGGCCGTGCTCGGACGGACGGACGGACATACACGCTCGACACACGGTCAAATGTAGAGCGGTTGGCACCGCTAAAAATACATCCGGCCAAACAAATGTTGTGTGTGATGTGTTTCCTCACACGGCTCCAGAGATCAAGTGTGCAGGTTTTGGTGAGACTCGAGGAAATCTGTAGGAGGAGAAAAAAGTGTGTGTGTGTAAAAGGCTTTTGAAAATAGCAGATCTACAAGCTCACAACGCATCGCCATGTGACGAGGCGTCCCACCCACTACAAATCTGCCGTGCACTACCATATATATAGCATGAGGCGGTGCCTTGCATGGTTTCCTCCGCCTCGACCAAACTTCGAATGAATGAGTGTGCCCCCCCCCCCCCACACACACACACGCGCGCACACCATTGGAAATAGCTTTTCAGGGGTCTTCAACAGGGGGTCCGGGACCCCTAGGGGGTCCTCAGAGCTACTATAGGGGGTCCGCCAAATCTTTGTGTGATAGTATTTAGTTTTTTTTACATTAACCACTTGAACCCTAGAATTCCTTTTCTGAGGGGAACATTAGCCGAAAAAAGAGGCTATAGGTGTAGAGGGAAAAAATAGCAGACTAAGTAAAAAAATGACTTTAATCTGAAACACAATTTTATACAATATAGAGTAGGGGGTCCCTGCTTCATCTCTCTCTCAGCTAGGGGGTCCTTGGCCTGAAAACGTTGAAGACCCCTGCCTTACTACCATCAGAGTTTTTGTTTTGGGGCATAGGTCATGATCAGGTACCAACTGATGCCATGTTTGACTGTCTGTATAAATGTCAGCTTGTTAGAGTTATTGGTTAATTTGTGAGATTTTGATATATATTTTTTACACTCAAGCCTTTTAAAATGCTGGCTCAGCTTTGTACCACTTTGGGTTTACTCTGTATTACCTTTCTTTTGCAAATTAATAATTGCATAATATCACTTGAGGTCAAAAGCCAAAGCGTGGCGATGGGGAGCAGCTGGAGGCCCTTGATCCAGTCAAAAAGTTGGCCACAATTGGTGATTAAAAAAAAAAGAATTAATTGAGAAAGGAAAACAAGTTCTTATAGATGCAGTCATTTGACCTCAGACCCATAGGATGTGCCAACCGTGGTCAACCCTGACCGACAGAGGCCTATATTTGGTAAAACCTGTAGAGATTAGCGCTGTCGTTGTACAATTTCCCATAACAAAGTAAAGTGGAGTTCATGTTACGTCAAACATCTATTTTTAAATCAGGCCATTTGGAAAAGCCTAACTATACCTTAATAATTGTAACCAATAATAAGTGTAAACGTGGCAGGTTCTTGGACAGACTCAATAAATGCTAAGTTCTAAATAATTGTAATAATTATTATGAAAAGAAGCATGACTAAAATCACTACTAAAATGGTTAATCTGTTTGAATAAAGGGCATTATTAGCAATAAACTATAATAAATAAATAAAACAGGCGGTGAAGCAAATGTGTGTCATGGAGTGGCATGCTTAGAGTCTGTACTACTGTAGTATACTTTGGTCCACTGTTTTCTCATTATCTCCTTTTAGTCCATGAGCCAGAGCCCCAAAATTGAGCCAGATATTGAATATTCCCTTGTTAAAAACCTTTGACTCCAACATCTTAACAAAATTAAATAAGAATGTTGGCTTTGTCCAATGTTCCAATTTTTCCTAATGCCTAATTTGCATATTTAAATATACAATTTCAGAAAACGTGTAATACGATAAATCATTGTCTTCATGTAAGTAATCAACTCAGGAAGTTTCATTATGATAACTCATGTACGTATGGGGAAAATTACAACATGTGTGATAACCATGAAAAAGCTACTCCTGTGGAGAGGTTATCATATATTTATTTACTCGTATTGACCCTATGAACAATTTAAAATAGGTTTGGTTTTGCCCACTCTTTTGATAATGAAATCTTGTCTGGCTCATGGACTATGTTCTCTTCTCTGTAGAGACAACCCAGAAGAAGAAGTGGCCACACACTACCAAAGGCTGGCTGGGTACATGGATTCAAAGCTGACAGAGCTCAAATGTCACCAAAGGCAGAATAATTAAGTTAAGAAAAGAAGCCTCTACATACTTTATACAACAAATAGCAAAACTTGCAGACCTACCAAATCAGATGCAATGTGTTGTGAGCTTGTAAATCAGCTATTCCCTCTTTTTATTTTTTATTATTATACATTTTACACAGTTTTACATACTGTATTGGATAAATATTTAAAATATGCCCACGTGATGGGAAGGATGTCAATATTAATGTGGTTGGCTTTATGTAGGCATGCATATATTGCTGATGTGTAGATAAACATATATTTAACATATATTAAATACATATAAGCACATGTATGTTTAACATATATGTGCATATATGTTAAACATACATGTGCGTATATGTTTTACATATACTCACATATATGTTTACCATATATGTACCAGAGGTCGCGTTAGTCCGATAATTGCCGGTTTTTACAGTTTTTTCATGACAAAGACCGGAAAAAATAAATGTCTCTGGACATCCTGACCGGTTGTAATGACACGGCAGTTCATTAATTATCAACGCAAATCAGGCACATTTCACATCTCTCTCTCTCTCTCTCTCTCTCTCTCTCAAGTTACACCTATTTCCTGTTAATAATAACCAGTGTAAAATGTGCTGCATTGGGCGGTAAATGGGAGACACTTTATTGTGAAGGTACAACAGGAAGAAGAGAGTTGGTGCTGCTGCTGCTGCTTAGTTGTCAAAATATTATTACTCTGTGGTCTGCTGTCTGCTCGCCAGTCAGACCGAGACCGCGGTCCGGTTACAAGTTACATTATATAAAGTTGTGTATTTAACAGTCAGTCACACACAAGTTGAATCATTACGAGTTAGAATATGTCACAGATATAGGCTACAAGGGCACTTGTGAGTAAAGTTGGCAAGTTGCCCTACAGTTTCACAACAGCTATAGGCTATTGCAACTATGGCATCCAGGTGAAACACGACGTTAATCATAACCGTGGACCTGTTTTTTAACTCTATGAGGTGGACACGTTAAAACGTTACAACTTTGAACTGAATAGCTCTATGAGGAGACGACAAGATTCTCACAACTCATCAACTTTCCCACGGCTGTCCCAACTAGACGCACGGACGGCATCCACTGCCTAACTATACAGTATAACCTCCTGTGAGTGAGTAGTGGTCTATAATTTATTGCCCTAACAGGTCAGCTGAGCCACGTTATGAAGGATTAATAAATGCCCAATTTTGTGCAGTGCCCTTTGATTAGAAAATGCGTTCAAACGCAATTGATTATTGAGAAACCATTACGCACGCAGCATGCGCAAATGGTAATGTAGGTAATTAATGTGTTTGTGTAAGATGACCCTGCTATATAAAATGTGTATATTATGATGGTTCATGTTCAGATAGCTCAATCCAAAATATAATGCTGTAGGCCTAAGTGTAAGCTGTATTTAATGAATATACATATAATTATGACCGTTATTTTTGTCAGATGTCCGATAAATTTGAATCCTTCCGGACATTGGGACCGGCAGATTAAAATCCTAGCGCGACCCCTGATATGTACATACATGTACAACATATATGCTCATATATGTGAAAACCTATGTCCAGTAGACCGATCATGGACCCCCTCTTCTGTCCATCCATCAGCCTAGAATGTATAGAGTACAAACAGCATTTAAGAATAAGGAGGATGAATGGGATAATATGACACTTAACATTTTCATCAGCGAGAACTTACAGATCTTAAATGCAAAGTCAAAACATCGGAAAACATTGTTGTCCACTGAACCGTTGTTGTTGGTTTGTTTGTTATTCTAAGGCCATTGTGTTAACAATGTTTCTTCACTCAAAAGAAAGAGTGTTGGCATATTCAGCTAGGGACTAAACGGTTAAGTGGACACAGAACCAGTCTATGTGTCAGATATGTACACTATACGACTCGGAGAGGCCGCGACCCCCTAAAATAATCCCACCCCACCCTGACAAGCACTTGGAAATGTAGGAGTCGAGGCATTACATATTATCTCGGTTCCACAGATAATATCGTGAAAATAGCAGATCTACAAGCTCACAACTTCTGGAGCTGATAGATCCAAAAGGAAACTTGATCGGCACAGAAAAGGTATCAGAAGTAGCAGATCCACAAGCGGCGCAAAGCAATGCGTTTTGAGCTTGTAGATCTGCTCCTTGTTGCTGTTTTTGAATTTGAATCGTGAAAAGTAACAGTTTTGGACGTATGACGTTTCCACCCATCAGAGATGATATGGTAGGACATAATCTCCAAGGACATTTCTCTCCAAGGCTCCAAGACTCCAAGGCTCATGTATTTAAATGTACACACTTCATACACAAGGCAATTCAAAGTACTTAAGGGCATAAATAAGCATTTCAAAGCGCGTAAGATGTCGCTTTTATATAAATAAAGGATAAGGATGAAGGGGATCAAATCAAAATAATTATATGCGTAGCATAGCAGACATTCAGCACTTTAAGTATTACTTAAAGTTTCATTGGGTACGATAATATCCCCAATGGAATATGTCATTGACAAACATCAACTATTTAACCTTGTACTTGCTGCTGGAAGGGGATAGTCTGTCTGTCTGTCTGTCTGTCTGTCTGTCTGTCTGTCTGTCTGTGTAAACGCGCGCGTCTGTGTGCAGTGGTGGAAAAAGTACTCAATTTTTTTACTTAAAGATGGGGTGCCATGATATTTTTCAACCCTAAAACCTGATCATAAGGTATTATTATTATGTAAGGATTTTTTTTCAAATAAAAAAAAGGGTACAGTAAGTGTTAAAATTATGTTTTTATGTGGACACGCCTCCAGTTCATTAAGTATACCTGGTTCTCACCTTAGCACCTCCTCCACCACCTTAGCACCACCCACCTGTCCTAGTCCCTCCTCCTCCTCATGCCCACACCTGTTGTGTTATGATAATGAGGGGGAGGGTATGGCTTTGTGATGTCACTAAAGCGCTGTTTCTCTATTGGCACGTTTGACCCTCAAGGTTTCAGCCTCCAGGAAGAAACTCCAAATAGTCAGAGAAGACATAAAACACCATAAAAACACCACCGGGGGGCTTAATGAAGTTCTATCAACCTCATAGACACATGAAAAACAGAAAAAGTGCAAAAACATGGCACCAGCTCTTTAAGTCAAAGTATCAATACTGCAATGTAGGAATACTCTGTTACAAGTATGATATTACAAATTTACTTGCGTAAAAGTACAAAAGTATTGGTATCAAAATGTATTTAAAGTACCAAAAGTAGAAAGTACTCATGAAGTTTTAAAATGTATACAAATCTTTTGAAAATAGCAGATCTACAAGCTCACAACGCATTGTGAGCTTGTAGATCCGCTATTTTCAAATAGCCTGAATGTATATAGGGGCTGAAGTGGTTAATGTATGTTTTGTAACAATAATCCAAATCTACAAAGTAACTAGTAACTAAAGTTGTCAAATAATTGTAGTGGAGTAAAAGTATAACATTTGCCTCTGAGATGCAGTGGAGTCGAAGTAAAAGTATAGAAAATTGGAAATATTCCAGTATAGTAAAAAAAAAGTGCTTCTTTGTTACTTTACACCACTGCGCGTGCGCATGTGTGTGTGTGTGTAGTATGCATTGTGCAGTATGGCTAGGCTATTACGATGGTGTTTAGCCTGTATATTTGTGGATGTGAATAGCATTCACTCAGCTCTATTCAACTGTATATTGTAAAGAACTCTCACAGAACATTATCGTTACTGTTTTGGACATATGAGGTTTACACCTGATAGAGGGTCATGGACATACTGCACGCACGCAGGCAGGCAGGCAGGCAGGCAGGCACGCACGCACGCACGCAGGCAGGCCTGACAGACAGAGAGACAGAGACAGAGAGAGACAGACAGACAGAAAGACAGACACTGAGATAACTCTATGCCAGGGGTCTTCAACAGGGGGTCCGGGACCCCTAGGGGGTCCTCAGAGTTACTACAGGGGGTCCGCCAAATCTTTGAGTGATATGATTTTTCTTTTTACCTTAACCACTTGAACCCTAGCATCCCTTTTCTGATTACATTACATTACAGTCATTTAGCAGACGCTTTTATCCAAAGCGACTTACAATAAGTGCATTCAACATAGGTAGGGAATGAAAACTACTAATCACCAGAAGTCTTATGTGCATTTTCTGCAAAAACAAGCAACCAAGAGTATACCTAGCGCTAAGGTAAAAGTGCAATATATCAGCTACCTATTTCCTTAAACAGATGAGACAAAATAGCTAAATCAAATGAGCATGAGCTAAAACAAATAACTGATGAGAAATTTAGCCAAAAATACCAGATCTACAAGCTCACAACGCCTCGCGCTGCGAGGCGTTGTGAGCTTGTAGATCTGGTATTTTTTGGCAAAGAGGTATAGATGTAGAGGGGGGAAAAGAGCAGACCAAGTAAACAAAAACAGTTTAATCTGAAAAACTATTTTATACAAGGGGGTCCCTGCCTCATCTCTCTCTCAGCTAGGGGGTCCTTGGCCTGAAAACTTTGAAGACCCCTGCTCTCTGCATGTTCATTCCTAGCCTGGGACCAGACCAATCTGCGAGTGCAAAAAAAAAAGTTGCACTCTGCGATTTGGGTCTGGCACCGCTCCATAGAGAATCCATTTCCTGCTCCAGAAGACGGGGGTAACCAATCAGGGCCCAGTATTCGAATATGGGAGACTGTAATTGGTAGTTGGTTTGTAGGTCTAACCAATTGCGTCGAGAGTCATTGTTTTGATCCCGCCCCCTTGGGAAAAAAACGTCCTCATAGAAGCACCAGACTCGTATCCACGCAGTGATATAGTCTAGTCTACGCCAGGCTAGTTCATTCCAGCACCATGGAGAGCTCCAGACTGCATGTCCTGTTCTACGGGATAGTTCAGGACCATGGAGAGCTCCAGACTGCATGTCCTGTTCTACGGGATAGTTCAGGACCATGGAGAGCTCCAGACTGCATGTCCTGTTCTACGCGTTAGTTCAGCACCATGGAGAGCTCCAGACTGCATGTCCTGTTCTACGGGATAGTTCAGCACCATGGAGAGCTCCAGACTGCATGTCCTGTTCTACGGGATAGTTCAGTCCCATGGAGAGCTCCAGACTGCATGTCCTGTTCTACGGGTTAGTTCAGCACCATGGAGAGCTCCAGACTGCATGTCCTGTTCATTTGTTGGTCCTGTTCTACGGGATAGTTCAGGACCATGGAGAGCTCCAGACTGCATGTCCTGTTCTACGGGATAGTTCAGGACCATGGAGAGCTCCACATGCTTCTATGTAAGGCAGTTGTTCTCAAAAAGAAAAAAATATATAGAAATGTTATTGTTCCAGTCGTTAGGCGGGACCCTCGACCATCGCACACACACCCTTAGTTTACAGCCGGGTCCCCTTGGAGGCGTCTGCAGCTCTAAACACATCAGCGTAAACGGTAAGAACTGTGGCACTGGATGTACCCTGTTTAAAAAAAAACACTGGCACTCGATGTGTTAAGATTCATGTACAAGATGTACAAGCTCTCAGCACGGCACAAAGTCACGCGCCGTGAGCTTGTATATCTGCTATTTATTTTATAGCCAACGTATAACATATGGATAAAGGGGTTCAAATCTATTAACTCATTTTGCTGGGGACCCCCTGGAACCCCCTCAAGGACCCCTGGGGTTCCCCCGACCCAACTTTGAGAACCAATGGTCTAGTACGTCTACAACGTAGGAGGTACTTATTATGCGTAGCACATGGCACTCCATGGAAATAAGCTCTTAGGCTTGTTTGTGTGTTTGGTCCTTTTGACATGAACACATTATGTTCATAATTATGCTCATTGTGGTAAAAAACATAAAAAGGAAGAACAGAGAGAGAGAGAGAGAGAGAGAGAGAGAGAGAGAGAGAGAGAGATGCATAATGTGTTGCTGTCAGGAGGAAACCTTGCATCTCATATTTCAGCTTTTTATTTTTTATTGTATTTCATTGTATGTTTGCTTGTGTGTGAGATTGTGTGTGTGTGTTAGATAATAGACATCATAATAGAGCAACGTGTGGCCAAAGTAGCAGTTCTACAGAAAAGTTCACAACATTGTGCAGCCATTTAGGATGCTGTCAATGCACTGAAAGGAACATTATCACATTTAATCAGACTATTGACTGGTCTAAGTAGGTGAGAAACTGACCTACCCACAGGGCTCAGTAGGTGTTTTTCAACCTTTTTCATGCCAGGGACCCCTAAATTGATATACATTTGGCCGCGGACCCCCATCTGAAAATATTTTGTGCCAGGGACCCCCAGAAACGAAGATTTGAGTTAAAATGTTTGCTTTACAAAATATTGATATTCAAAGCTATGCACACATTTTCAAGATTTTTCAAAAAATAGCAGATCTACAAGTTCATAGCGCGGCACGAGTGCCGCGCTATGAGCTTGTAGATCTGCTATTTTTGAATAGCCAAAAAGCTAAGTGGTTAAAACGATTGTGATGCTATGTAAACTAATTTCGCTGGGGACCCCTTGGTACTCCCTCAAGGACCACTCGTTGAAAACGTTGCTTCCGTCGCGGTCCAAAACTATACTTTATACTATAAAGTATAGTTTTGGACCGCGACGGAAGCAACGTTCGGCGCGGCAACTCGCTTGCTTTTAGCTCACTCGGTGGTGCCGCTCGTGGCTCAAGTTGCCTTGAGACGACTCAGCGCCGTCCGAGTTATGACACCGATAGGCATGGAATCCTAAGTCATGTTTTGGGGTGAGCGTTGGCCCGTGGGTAGGTCAGTATCTCACCAATCAATAGTCTGATTAAACGTAATCTCTCAAGAACAGATTCTGCTCTGCGTTGGAATCTGTCGTGAAAGGCTCGTCATAACATGTACGCACTGGGCTACAAGTGGGCGTGCCTTCAGATCAGGAAGCAGGCCGCGCTTTACCCAATCAAATGTAGTGGGCGGGATTCACGTGTCCGTCGATCTTTCCCCCTCGAAACAAACCCAAACTAATGTAACAATAGCGTCCGCGGAGCAGACAAAACCACGGAAAGATATTCACATTTTAATTTACTCTTTCATCATAGAAACAAGTGGGCTTATAACCAAAACGATCCATGTTCTCTGGGAGAAGTGGTGTTAGTGTTCCGTGTAGAAATATTGTTAGTGGGAATGAAAACATAGTGGCACCACCGGAAGTGAAAGCTGAAGGCAGACCAAAACCCCGGTTTCCTTTGCGCACGGGAGCTACGTCGCCATTGTCCCAGAGCCAACATGAGATAGTACAAACAGCAGAGGGCGCTGTTTTTCATTCTCATTTGGCTTTGGGTTCCCAGATTGGATTAAACGTGATAATGTCCTATTCGCTGACACGTCGTGCGCTTGTAGCCTCAATGAAATATACAGGGTTTAAATGGTTAAATACATGTACGTGTAAAGTAAGGCGTTTTAATTGAGCACAAAACCCAAAGCTTTGGATCGTCATAAAAGGAGACTTTCTGTAAAAAAAAAAGCATGTTCGTGCCTCTTGGCCAGTTCACACTCGAAAAAAGAGACTCTGGTCTCAATGTGCTTTGTACACTGGTTAAATAAAGGTTAAATAAATAAACAACATTAAATAAATGTGTAATTGAGAGCCATGCAATGAGCCCTTTAACCCATTAAGACCGGGAACGCATCCGTGTCATTTTTAGATTTCTTTGGCTTTTCAAAAATAGCAGATCTACAAGCTCATATGAGCTTGTAGATCTGCTATTTTAGAAAAAAAAATTAAAATCTATTTTTAAGCACTTTTTTTTTACT
The DNA here is from genome assembly GCF_963280865.1 of Gymnoscopelus braueri. NCBI lineage: Eukaryota > Metazoa > Chordata > Actinopteri > Myctophiformes > Myctophidae > Gymnoscopelus > Gymnoscopelus braueri. The sequence goes on along the minus strand of NC_137621.1, from coordinate 3,510,738 downwards.
CAAATCTTTGCTTCTGGGGGGTCCCTGGAACAACATATTTTTGAGATGGGGGTCCACGGCCAAATACATACCATTATGTGGTCCTTGACATGACAACCACTGATATTATAGCAACAACACGTTTTTTTCTGAGGATTTTTGTTAGGTTTTAGAAGACAATTGTAGAATCCCTCAGAAGCAAAGCTTTGAGTTACAAGTTCATAGCGCGGCACTCGGTGCCGCGCTATGAACTTGTATATCTGCTATTTTTGAATAGCCAAAGACATCTTAAAATGACACAAATGCGTTCCAGGTCTTAATGGGTTAACCAGAGGAGATAAATGAGGACAAACTTCAATGTGACTTAAAAAGGCTTTAATGCCAGCCTAGTAACAGGCTTTGCATTAATGCTGGCGTCTGTGATGCCTTGTGGAAGAGAGAGAGAGAGAGTGGGCGTCTATTTGTTCAAATGCTACAGCTCTCATTGTAGAGTCAGGGCCGCTCAGTGAAGGCTGACCTGTAATGTGGAGAGTATACAATACACTGGGTCCATTTGGTTCTATTCGTACACTCACTACATTAATCCATTTAGACCAGGAACGCATCTGTGTCATTTTAAGATTTATTTGGCTGTTCAAAAATAGCAGATCTACAAGCTCATGGTGCGGCACCGAGTGCCGCACCATGAGCTTGTACAGCTGCTATTTTTTGAAAAATTGTGGAAGATTTGTGCAAATCTTTGAATTCATAATTATATTTTTAACTCAAATCTTTGCTTCTGGGGCTCCCTGGAACAAAATATTTTGTATATTTTCGGAGAAATACATATAATTTTGGGGGTCCTTGACATGAAAAATTTTGAGAACCAATGATATTATAGCATAAGTAAAAAAAGAAAAAAATATATATATTCAAAGATTTGCACAAAATGTATGTTCAAATTTTTTCAACAACAAAACTAAAGCAGATCTACAAGCTCGGCGCTATGAGCTTGTAGATCTGCTATTCAATAATTTTGAATCGTGGAATATTTGTGCTAATCTTTGAATATATATATATATATCTTGTATTGAACATTTTTGGCTCAAATCTTTGCTTCTAGGGGTCCCTTTTACAAAATATTTTGAGATGGGGGTCCGCGGCCAAATACATATCATTTTGGGGGTCCTTGATATGAAAAGCTTTTAGAACCATTGTTATTTTGTTCCAGGGATCCCCAGAATTAAAGACTTGAGTCAAACAAGCTTGTAACGCTTGTATGTATATTTTTGAATAGTCAAAGTATAAAATAATGGCTAAAGTTGTTAAAATCTAAAATGACACAGATGCTTTCCTGGTCTTGATGGGTTAACAGTTAAGGATATTGCCCAGTGAAGTCCGGATCTTCGTATGCGTTTATTTAATCCGTTAATCGTTACGCTCACCCTGCTTGCACACTGACTCCCACTCTGTGTATTATTCTATTAAGTTACACAGATTTGTGTCACAGATGTCTTGTTTAGGAGCTTTCAGGGGAACCATTGTTCTGTTGAGAAAAACTGTGTTTGTGTGCATTAGTCTCTACGGTGAATTATCAGCACCCTAGAGAGTCTCTCTCTCTCTCTCTCTCTCTCTCTCTCTCTCTCTCCGCTCTCGCTCTCGCTCTCTCTCTCTCTCTCTCTCTCTCTCTCTCTCTCTCTCTCTCTCTCTCTCTCTCTCTCTCAAAAAACGCAGATTGCAGTGGATCCGTCAATCTTGTACGTCTTGGGTTTGAAAACGGCACTTCTGCATTCCTGGAGCGCAGAAGTGGCCGGCGCCGTGCACCGTGACATTTAACGTTTGGTCACGTTTGTCCCTATAGAGGCCCTGGGTGTTCCTTACACCTAACCACTAGAGCAGGGGTCTTCAACAGGGGGTCCTCAGAGTTACTACAGGGGGTCCGCCAAATCTTTGTGTGATATGATTTAGTTTTTTTTGCATTAACCACTTGAACCCTAGAATTCCTTTTCTGAGTGGAACGTTAGCCGAAAATAGCAGATCTACAAGCTCTCAACGCCTCGCAGCGTGAGGCGTTGAGAGCTTGTAGATCTGCTATTTTTGGCAAAGAGTAAAAAAAAAAGAGTCATAGGTGTGGAGGGAAAAAAGAGCAGACTAATCTGAAACAAAATTTCATACAATATAGAGTAGTGCTTCATCTAGGGGGTCTAGGGGGTCCTTGGCCTGAAAAAGTTGAAGATCCCTGCGCTAGAGAGATCAGATTCATCCTGCAAACCGTCCTTTAGATTATGAAATATCTTCAGTGCAAAGAAAGACATCATCTTCTGCAGGCAATGCTGGGTCCCAAATGGAATTTAAAATATCATAAGACAAGGCAACACTTATCCTTAAGTGTTGTGTGTTGCTCAATGTGTATATGTGTGGGTCTGTGCTTTGTGCTCATACTGGAGCCAAACAGCCTCAGCTTCTCAAAGTGAATTTAAAACAAGTTATGAAGCTTTTTAACTCCCTGAAGGGAAACCAGACAGTTTAGTCTCTGTCGCTTTGGAAACCTCATGTTGAAAACTATACTTTTCAGGATTCAAATTAAAAAACAACAACAAATATACTGATAGGGGTGGGACGATATATCGATATATCGATATATCGCGATACTTTCTCCCGCGATAAATAATCGATATGCTGCCGAAAAATATCGATATTAAAAAAAAAAAAAAAACGTTGTTTTTCCTACTCTGTATTTGTGTAATGATGATTTTGAACTGTTTGGTGCTATTTTATGTGTTTATGAATTGAATACAAGGACTATCGTGATATATCGTTGGTGAATTTTCATGCAATATATCGTGATATCGCAATATATCGATATTTTCAGATATCGTGATATATTGTTGGTGAAATTTCTTGCAATATATATCGAATATCGTGATATCGCAATATATCGAACATCGTCGAATATCGTGATATATATTGTTATCGTGGGCCTAATATCGTGATATATATCGTATCGTGAGGTACCCATATCGTCCCACCCCTAACTGATATATGCTTGATACTGTTGTGTGACACTCTAGTATGATCGCGTACGGCATTCATTTAATTATTTAAGTTAAAATATGGAGATATGAGGTTTCTGCCCGACAGCAACAATAGGCTGTATTTACTATGATTGAGATCGTGTTTCAGACCAACGTGGGAAACAGTGGTGGATCAACTAAGTAAATACATTTACTGTATTTGAGTATTTCTTTCTCATCTCAGAGGCAAATATTGTGCATTTTACTCCACTACATTGATTTGACAGCTTTCGTTACTAGTTACTTCTCGTATTTAGATTATTACAAAAACATATATTTAACATAGAAAGTAGCCGATCTACGAGCTCACAAGCTTGTAGATCGGCTATTTGACATATTTTAAAAACAACATTTCTACTGTGCTGACATGCTGCATAATTATTACTTTTTACACTTTAACCCATTCAATCCGGAAACACATCTCCGTCATTTTCGATTTATTTGGCTATTTTTAGAAAAATCTTGAAAATCATTGCAAATCTTAAAAAGAAAAAAAAAAACATTAAAAAAAATATATATATATGTTTTAAAGCGAACATTATAACTCTGATCTGATCATTTGAGATGGGGGGTCCATGGCCAAAATACATATCATTTTGGGGGTCTGTGACATAACAGCATACTGTTAGGCTTTAGAAAACTCTTAGATATGTATGTATTTTGATGCCAACACTTTCTTACTTTTACTCAAGTAGAACTATCAACACGGGACTCTTACTTGTAACAGACTATTTCTACATTGCAGTATTGCTACTTTAAAAAGGCAGACGGACCAGTCGACTGCTTTAGAAAAAAAACAATCCTGGGAGAAACAGTGCACGTCTCCAGGCTAAAGAAGTGAACAGTTTACCAGACGGGGCGAGCATCGCATTCCCCCAGTAGGCGAGCGGCCAAAGATAAGACAGCTTCATCTTCCGGAGCCATGCTCCCAAACTCAATTCACTATATTAGAAGACAAGGCCTCGATGCTTATCCTGGAGTGGTGGTTTGTGTGTGCGTGTGTGGTTGTGTGGTTGTGTTGTTGTGGGTCTGTGCTTTGTGCTGTATTCAAATAGCCTCGCCGCCTGGAGCTGAATTGAGAAGTAGAAGTTCAGGCGAGGTGAGATGAAGCTTTGAAAATCTCCGGAGGGAACATTTTATTCTGTGTTCAGCAGCCAGGAATGAATGCTAACGCTAACGCTAAAGTCCACAACTGGTGTTCCCTGTCTGTTTTGCTCAATGTTTCTGTCCTTTAACCACTTAAATAGCGCGAAGATAGACGATTTACTAGATCACAATGTGAGCTTTTAGATCGGCAATTTTTTTTTGTTACCAAATGTCCGCTGAATGTTCGCTGAATGTTCATTTGTTCATCCATTTTCGCCAACATTTTCACCCATTATGCCCATGCTGTGGTTTATGTAATCTGGTATGATATCTGTGATACACTGGCTAAAATTACAGAGGCTCTCTTCCCCTGAAGTGATGCATTGTGAGCTTTGTGAGCTTGTAGATCTGCAAGATATTTACACACTTGAAATGGGACATTCTGCACAATGAGTACTTTTACTTTTGGTACTTTAAGTGCATTTTGATGCCAATACTTTTATGCTTTAACTCAAGTACATTTTGAATTCCGGACTTTTACTTTTACGTGTTTTACGTGTTTTACCGCTATGGTGCAACGTGCCATTAACTTTTTTTTTTCTTTTTTTTTTAGAACCCAAGATATCATTATCTGAAGATGTGCAGCTCCACCCACTCCTTGTTTAACTTATAACTGAAAAAGGCTGTATCTCGCTTCCTAAGCACTTTTCTTTTACTTTGAAAAAAAAGAAATCGTAATGGCCAGATATAGCCAGAAATAATTTAGGCGAGTTAAAGGTAGGGTAAGTGATATTTTTTGGTTAAAACAAAAAGTATTTTGTTAAAAGGTTAAAACACTATCTGATAGTAATCATTGCTATAGAGTGTTTTTTTCAGTAACAGATGTCTCCCTGTCTCTGCAGCTCTTTAATAAACAGAAAATATTTTTTTCGGTAGGTGTCAAAATCTCAGCCAATCAGGAGAAAGTACCCATTTTTAAGCTTAATTTGTATAGTGTTCCAGTTCCAATTGTGTCTGCTCATTTCTTAGTGTCATCACTTCCAATTTCACTTGTTTAATCTATATCCTGATGGAGTTCTCTATCCTAATTGGATAAACTTGGAAATGAAACTGAAATTGAAACGAAAATGCATTTTTCTGTTTAATAAAGAGCTGGAAAGACAAGGAGACTCCTTTTTACTGAACAAACACTCTATAGCAATGAGTACTATCAGAATATAGAGCTATTTAACAATTATTTTAACCAACGCAAATCACTTACCCTACCTAAAACATTTGAGTACTTTTTCCACCACTGTATAATTTGCTCCCGACTTGAATACAAAAAAAATCTATTCAAGGCTCAAGATCTGAAAATCTAGTTGTCTCACAGTCCCTGTCTGTCTGTCTGTCTGTCTGTCTCTCACACCCACCTCCTCTGTTCTCTATACCCTGCTCCTCCCATCTTATTCTCTCTCTCTCTCGTTTCCTTGATCTCCCGTCTCCACCCAGCCATCTGTTCACTGTCTCACTTCACCCCCTC